>NC_041393.1:220153359-220180154 GCF_002162155.2 Triticum dicoccoides | reverse complement strand
TTCATCCTCCAGGATGCAGAATAAGTTATTCTACACCCGAGGTAATCTTACGATCATTTCATAAATAAATTATGTTTCAAATACAAATAGTTACAGTAATATTGATTCACCGCGTAAAAGTTGGCATAAAAAAGTTAGAAGACCAGAAAAATTACATTTTATGTACATTTTACACTATGTTTTTACATTTATAATGTACGTAACATAAAATATTTTTTACGGCTATTTTATATTTTCTTATGATCTTTTTTTACGTCTGAAATAAGACAAAATTTACGGAATGTAAAATAAATGTGCATTGATATATACCATACTTATGTATAGTTATATACTGTTTTGTATAAAAAGTAGTGTTCGGAGTCATAACTTTGTAAATTACTATTCATTTTTAAATTCGCAACAACTTTGGTTATTATGGTGTATATCAAAACCATACCAAAATAATTTGGTATATACCAAAATCGAATCGTATTTTAGTTTCATATCATATTTATCATAATACTAATACTGTACAAGCCAAAAAAGTATAAACCAAACAATGAGAACCGAATAAAGAATGGACAGAATTAGTAGCATCCTACCTACTGTGCTACGGCGAAGACCTGCCACTCCACACACACCCCAAACCTCGAATTTTCTATTTACCGCACACATGCGTCAAACAGGTGCCGCTTCGCACAGGATAAGCACGCCAGCCCAAGAGCAAGTGGGCCGGCCCATTTTTACCGGTAGATAGACAGGTTCCGGTTCCAGTTTTGGGACCCTTCTAGAAGGTTCCAAGCCAACTTTACCAGGTTTGGGAACCTTCTAGAAGGTTCCTGGTTGTTTTTGTTGTTGTTTTTCTACTGGTTTTCCGGTTATATTATTGTTCCCCCCTTTTTTACTCTTCTTTTGTTATACCCTTTTCTTAATTCACAAATTCCCAAAAATGTTGAGTATGTTCAAAAAATTGTTAAGAATTTCAAACAAAAATTTCAAAAATTGTTCACGTTTTTCAACAAAAGATATTACCAATTTGAAAAAATATATCACATTTTCTAAATATTGTTTGGATTTTATTTGTGGGTTTCAAAAACTGCTCAAAATTTTCAAAACATTATTAGAAAAGTTTAAAATTGACCATGATTTGCAACAAATGTTTAAATTTTATAAAATATTCGTTTTCTTTTTTTTGAAATTTCAAAATTTGTTCGTGTTTCCAAAAATGTTTGAATTTGAAAAATAGTTCACCATATTGAAAAATATCCAGAAAAACGTAAAATTGTTCGCATTTTAAAAATGATTCCAAAAAATTAAAAAGCATATGCTACAATACCGGTTTGCTACAGCCCAGGTCACTAGAGTATTCTATGCGGTCGCTACAACACTTGGTCCGTTTACTAGAATGCTCGTTTCGTTCGCTACTGTGCTTAGTCAGGTTCGCTCATTGAAGACAGTCACCAATGGGCCGATCCATTTGAAGGCCACATGTGTGTTGCCCCGACAATTTGCCGCTAAGAGTGCTAGAGAGGAGCTCCTCCCAAACTCCACTAGGGTACCGGGAGCCCTCAAGAAAGAAAACTCCACTAGGCACTGAAGCCCAAAGTGTCGGGGACAAGGGACGGGGTGGTGGTGCCTCTACACACCCTTGGGTGGCAACCCAAGCTGGGACACAAGCTTAGAGATTCAGTTCCACGCTGATTTTATGTGTAGATGGACATGGATGACATGGCAATGGTTGTCATCCTGGCACCTTTCCAGAATGTGCTGAAGGAGTGGATGAATATCCTGCTTCCCCATTGCATCCAGGTGTCCGCCTGCCCACGGCGTCACAAATGGGTGCAGGTGGCCTAGTTCGGTGGTGGGGTGTTGTTGTTTAGGAACCGAACGAGTTCTATCGGATGTACCACCTACTTGAGGACGTTACCCTCCTGTTCAAGCTTCAGGCCCGGGGATTAAATTTTGAAGATTTTTGATGGCGGCACTTGCACTACAAGGGCATATGCCTGCCCTAACGATGACTTTTTGGTATAGAAAAATGTATTTTCAAAACATGTTTAACCATTTATGAAACATGCTCACATATTTCTGCAAAAAAGTATGATAAATCGTTATAAATGGTACATACTCCACAAATGTACATGAAAAATAATGTTTCATATCCCACAAAAGAATATGACAATTCAGTGTGTTACACTTCTCTTGGTGTGTCATTTTTATAATAGAAAATTCTTATATTCTTGTGAACAAATTCCTATTCTTTCTTCCAGGTGACCTTACTCCGAAGAATCTTTTCTTTCTTATCTTGACTCGATCTTACAAAATTGGATTGATTGGCACACCGCATATCTGGCATTCGCTTCTCCTATCTATTTTCTCGTGGTGTGCTCACGACAGATGCCATCACTATAAAAAAAATACATTTCCGTGATGATACGTGTTTGTCACAGTAGGTCATGTTTTTTGTGCATGTACATCCATGACGATTTTATGACAGAATCAAGATAGTCATACCTGTCCTGTCGTAGAAGTGTTCCATGACATTACCAAAATTATCATCACGGAAGTGTCCACTTCCATGACGATAAAACGCGCGTCACAGAAGTGCTTTCGTCAAGGGTGACCGACACGTGGCATCCACTGTAACGGAATGTCGTTAAGCTATCGGGTCCGGTTTTGGATCCGATAACCCGTTAGCAACCCGGACCAATGGGGATTTTCCACGTGAAAAATCATCATTGGCTGGAGGAAACACGTGTCTGCTCCGCGTTGGCACAGGTGTCACTCATCCAATGGGCGAGATGCGCCTATGATATGTTGACACGTGGACTGGCCCAAAAGTGGCCCATAAAGTTTAAATGGGCCGGCCCAACTAAAGCCCCACAAGATTTTGCGGTCCATAATGGGCCGCCCAGTTAAAGGTCCACGAGATTTTGCAGACCATAATGGGTCGGCCCAGCTAAACGCCCACAAGATTTTGCGGGCCATAATGGACCGACCCAGCTAAAGGCCCACGAGATTTTGCGGATCATAATGGGCCGGCCCAGCTAAAGGCCCACAAGATTTTGCAGACCATAATGGCTCGGCCCAGCTAAAGGCCCATGAGATTTCGCCGACCGTAATGGGCCGACCCAGCTGAAGGCCCACAAGATTTTGATAACACTAGTAGGCCGGTTGTTGTAGGGTGGAAACCCTAAGAGGGATCTTTTCACACTTGGAGGGGAAAAGGAGATGAACACCAAGAACACAAAGGGGAAATCACTCCAACAATACCCAATTACACATCCACTACAATAACACCACAAGATCCACAAGTCACAAACACAATCAAAGGAAAGATACAATGGCAAAGTTCTTCTCACTCCTAGGAGATGAGGTCTTGAAGATAGTCTTCTCCTTATGGAGGTCTTGAAATCCACAGGGATTCTTCCCTAAGGGGTCTTGATCCACAAGAGGGAAGGTAGAAGGAGCAAAGCTCACAAATATCTCATCTAATGCTTTGCTGACCCTAAACATGGTCCTAGGTATGACTAATATAGCCTTGTGGCCGAAGGGGATGAAGAGGAGGCCGAAGAGGCGATCTCATCCGGCCATCCTGGGAGGCCCGTGCGCACGGAGTAAGTTGGGCCCATGCGCACGGGCGTCCCGTGGGCATGGTACACGCCCGTGCGCATAGGGTGCCCCAGCGCCAACTCTCTGGGTAGTCCGTGGGCACGGGGTTTCGGGTGCCCGTGTGCACGGGGTCACCTAGGCCTTGCAGTGTTGCTGCTATTGCACTCCGTCTTGGTTCACGTGGCCTTGGGGTTGTCCTCCTTCTCCTTCGTGATGGTCCTGAGCTTCTGGGTGATGTTCCTCTTCATACCTAAGAAGGCATATCATATTTTGGTGAGGTAGCAACCATGTTCCATTCGTATCCGTATGCAAGTCAAGTAGGAAGGAGTTCACCTCGGTTTCCAAAGCACGTGCTCTAGCTCTTGTCATAGGTCCACGTGGGGTTTGATGTGTTGGTGTAGAGTCCATGGGGATGATGGAAGGATGCTCCACATCATCTTCCCCCCTTTGGAAAGATCCGACCTCAGATCGAAAGTTTCATCACCATGGTATGGCGAGAGGTCTTTGACGTTGAAGATGTCGCTCACGTTGTACTTGTCTCTTGGGAGTTCAATCTTGTAAGCGTTGTTGTTGTAGCGTGCTAGCACCTTGAAGGTTCCATCGGCTCGAGGTAGAAGTTTGGACTTGCGTTCATTGGGGAAGCGGTCCTTGCGAAGGTGTCGCCATACGAGATCTCCAATGTCGAATATCATGGGTTGCTTGTTGATGTTGAGCTTGGTCGCGAGTCGTTGTACTTGGTGCTCGATGGTGGTCCTTGTCTCTTCATGCATCTTCTTGAGGTAGCTCGCGCGTGCACTTGCGTCCATGTTGGTGCGCTCTTGTAGTGGAAGAGGTAGAATGTCCAATGGGGACAACGGGTTGAAGCCGTAGACGACCTTGAAGGGGGACTTGCCAGTAGTTGAATGTCTTGCGCGGTTGTAGGCGTACTCGGTGATGGGTAGGCACTCCTCCCACTCCTTGATGTTCCTCTTGATCAACACGTGAAGTAGAGTGGAGAGTGTACGGTTCATCACCTCCGTTTGGCCGTCGGTTTGAGAATGGTATGCCGAAGAGAACAAGAGCTTGATTCCGAGCTTGGCGCATAGAGTCTTCCAAAAGTAACTCAAGAACTTGATGTCGCGGTCCGAGACGATTGTCTTTGGTACTCCATGGAGTCGCAAGATTTCCCTACAAAAGAGATTGGCAATATGTGAAGCATCGTCTATCTTGTTGCATGGAATGAAATGTGCCATCTTAGAAAATCGGTCGACAACAACAAACATGGAATCTTTTCCATTTTGAGTTCTAGGCAAGCCAAGTACAAAATCCATGCTAATGTCTTCCCAAGGTTGATAAGGAATAGGAAGAGGCATGTAAATACCATGGGATTGAGCTTTAGACTTAGCTTTGCGACATGTAGAGCATCGGTTGGTGAAGCGTGAGACGTCGCGGAACATCTTGGGCCAAAATTAGTTCTTGGAGAGCATGGAGAATGTCTTGTCGCGTCCAAAGTGTCCCATGAGTCCACCTCCATGAGCCTCTTGCAAAAGGATCAAACGAAGAGAAGACTCGGGAATGCAAAGTTTGTTGGCTCTCATAAGATAATCATCCTTGATGTAATATCGTTCCCAAGATGTATGCGTCAAACACTTGGCATAAGGAGTAGCAAAGGTAGGATCATTCGCATACAAGTATTTTATGTGCTCAAAGCCAATAACATTCAACTCAAGTTTAGTGACAAGCGTGCATATGCGGGAAAGGGCATCCGCCACTATGTTTTCCTTACCCTTGATGTACTTGATCACATAGGGGAAAGAATCTATAAATTCACTCCATTTGGCATGACGCTTGTTCAACTTGGTTTGGCCTTTTAAGTACTTAAGTGTTTCATGATCGGTATGTATGACAAACTCATGCGGTCTAAGATAATGTTCCCAAACATGTAACACACGTACTAAAGCATACAATTCTTTGTCATATATGGGGTAGTTAAGTTGAGCACCGGAGATTTTTTCACTAAAATATGCAATAGCTCATTTTTCTTGCATCAAAACTCCGCCCATGCCATGACCGCTTGCATCGCAATGAACCTCAAAAGTTTTGTCAAAGTTTGGTAAAGCAAGAATTGGAGCATGAGTAAGCAAAGATTTGATCTCATTAAAAGCGGTAGATTGCAAAGGTCCCCAAACAAAAGGAGCATTTTTCTTACTCAAGGCATGCAAAGGTGCGGCGATGGTGCTAAAATATTTCACAAAGCAACGATAGAAACCTGCAAGGCCAAGAAAGCTACGCACTTGTTGCAAATTGGTGGGTTGGGGCCAAGTTTTAATTGCTCCAATTTTAGATTCATCAACATGGACACCCTTTGAGGAAACAATGAAACCCAAGAAAACAAGTCTGTCAACACCAAACGTGCACTTATTCATGTTTGCATAAAGACGTTCCTTGCGAAGAGTTTGCAGAATAGCCCTAACATGATTTAGATGCTCTTTCATGGATTTGCTAAAAACAAGTATGTCATCGAAGTAGACCATAACAAACACTCCAATGTAAGTATGAAGCACAAAATGCATAAGACGCATGAAAGTATCGGGAGCTTCCGATAAACCCATAGGCATAAGCAACCACTCGTACAAACCAAAATTTGTTTTGAAAGCGATTTTCCCTTCATCACCTTCTTGTATGCGGATTTGATAATAGCCACTTCTAAGATCAATTTTTTAGAAAATTGTGGCACCACTAAGTTCATCTAGCATATCATCTAGGCGCGGAATGGGATGCCTATAACAAACGGAGCATTGATGGGTCTACAATCTGAGCACATGCGAAAACTACCATCTTGCTTGGGTACAAGTATAATCGGAACGACACATGGGCTTAAGCTTTCACGTACATGTCCGTTGTCAATGAGTTGTTGTACTTTCCGTTGGATCTCCTTAGTTTCTTCTGGGTTGACGCGGTAGGGAGCCTTGTTTGGAAGAGGTGCGCCGGGGTTGAGGTCGATCCTATTCTCAATGCCATGTAGAGGAGAGAGACCGGGAGGTTGCTCATCGGGAAAGACATCCTTGAATTCCTGCAACAAGTTGGAAAACACTAGAGGAAGAGGATTAGGATTGTTAGTTTTTCGCACCTCGTCTTTGCATAGGAGGACAAAGTGGATGATACTCGATGGGTTCTCACACACTTCTCTCATCTCTCTTTTGGTGGCTAGGAGGACTAAGTTTCTCTCTTGGTGAAGAGGAGCTCAATTTTGGCTTGTGGCTCTCACTTTCTTTTTGGTGGTGCACTCTCTCACTAGTATCTCCATGATGGGTGGAAGCTTGCTTGTCGGCGATCACTTGGCTTGGTGACATTGGTCGAAGCACATACTCCTTGCCTTTCATCTTGAAGCTATAATGGTCGGTTCGTCCGTTGTGGATGACGTCACGGTCAAATTGCCATGGTCGACCAAGAAGGAGGTGGCAAACGGACATCGGGACGACATCACACTCCAAAGTGTCTTCATATGCTCCAATTTTGAAGGAAACTTTGATCGTATGCTCAACTTTTATAGTGCCAAAATCGCTTAGCCATTGGACCTTGTATGGGTGCGGGTGCTTCATCTTGACCAATTGGATCTTGGAGCATAGTTCTTCACTTGCCAAGTTGTGAAAACTACATCCATCGATGATGACCTTGACGAACCTTCCATTGAGTCAAAGGTTCCATCGTCGTTGAGGATCATGGTGCGCTTGTTTGTACATTAAAAGGACTTGTGGCCTCGGCCGCCGCAAGTGAAACACTTGAAGGAGCTTGTCTTGACTGTCTCATCGGTTGGAATAGATGATGAAGCGCGCAGCTTGAAGTTGCTTGTAGTAGGAGGAGGAGGACTTGAGGTTGTCGAAGTTTCTTGTAACTCAACTTGTCGTCGTTGCTTGTAGATGGCTTGGTTGAGGTAGAAGTTGTTGGAGTCGTTGAAGCTTGGTTGTTGGAGAAGCCATAGCTCTTGGACGAGTACTTGGCATATTTGAAGTCATCTTGCACTTGACGTTCCTCTTTGGTAGCTTGAAGCACGAGCTCAATGAGGTTGGAGTAGGGTTGGAAGTTGGCAATCTTCTTGATGGGATGATTGAGGCCATTCAAGAAACGTGCCATAGTTTGCTCATCATCTTCCGTGACATTGTCTCTTATCATGGCTATCTCCATTTCCTTGTAGTATTTTTCAACAATCTTTGTTCCTTGTTTGAGTAGTTGGAGCTTCTTGAAGAGATCGTGGTTGTAGTAGGTGGGCACAAAACATGCTCGCATGACATCTTTCATTTGAGCCCAACTGGTGATTGGTGGTTCACCTCTTGCTTCTTGGCGCTCGAGGATTTGTTCCCCACATATGAGCACATAGTTGTGGAACTCAAGTGATGCCGTAGCAATCTTCTTCTCTTCCTCATAGTTGTGCAAACGAAAGATTTTGTCGACCTTCAATGCCCATGATAGTTACTCTTCGGGATCATTGCCTCCGTTGAACTTGGGCATGGTGAACTTGAGCTTGCCATAGTGTTGCTCTTCATTGTGTTGGGGTCGAGGGTGATGATGACGCCCTTGACGTGGAGGATAATCAACCTCATGTTGCTCTTGGCGTGGGAGATTTCCATAGTCATCTTGCTCTTGTTGAACTTGAGGTTGTGGAGGAGCTTGTGGGACTTGACGATGCACTCTTGGTTGGTAGTGTCGCTCTTGAATTTCTTGGCGAAGGGCTTCCTCTTGATTGCCCCTATCGCGGTTGCGGTTGGCAATGGCGCGACTTGATTCTTGAAGGGCACGTTGCGCCTCAAGAGCTAGTGCTTCACGTTGTTGTTGGTGGTGAAGACATTGAGCTTCGGCGTCTTGTTCGTCTTTATGTTGTCGCGCTTGCTCTTCCTCTTGGTGACGTTGACGTTGTCGTTCGTGAGCTTGTGCAAGAGGATCTTGGGGTTGACGATGTCGATGTTCTTGCTCGTCGACTTGCTCTTGTGGATGATTGCCATGTAGAGGATTGTGATATGCTTGATGGTCTTGACGCGCGGCTCGATGTAGAGTGTTCGATGTCGGTGTACTTGAGCCGGAGAAGGTGTCGTCGGTGTGTCGACTCGAGCGGCTCCGTCTTGAGTAGGAAGAAGTGGAAGAATGGTGGTTCACCAACAAGGCACGGATCTCGTCCATTCTCGCGTTGTTCTCTTGTTTGTGAGCATCGAGCTTGTTGTCGAAGTAGTCTCTTGTACGTTGCTCGGAGAGTCGCAAGTCGGTGGCGATATGGTCGATGCGATCGCTCATTGCTTGTTGCTCTTGATGTAAAGCTCGTTGTGCACCAAAGAGGTGTTGCTTGGTGACGTAGGAGGTCATGTCTTCGTCTTGCTCAATGAAGAGAGGGTTTGTAGAAGTACTTGGCCTATCCATCATGTGAAAGTGGAGGTGAGTAGGGAAATGAGAGAACAAAACCAAAGTTACCTTTTCCGAAGATTGTGGATGTAACAAGTACGATCCCACGTGATGCTATAATAGGGGAATCGGTACCAGGTATTGTTTCTCACACCTACAAGTAAATGGCTTATGGAGGAGCTCGGTTAGGAAATGGCGCAAATAATTCAAGCAAATGTTAGTCAAGATGTTGATAAAGTTGAGAAGATTCACAAATAGCAAGTAAGACAAATAGATCAACCTAGAAAGATAACACGAGGGACACACACATGGAAGATAAATGGGATCCGCACAACCAAGGGGTGACCTCGAAGATGTGGAACCACGGTAAAAGCTCTTGTTGTACGGATACTAGAGAGATGCTAGCTCGATTGCACTAATGGGCTAGATACGCTAGTGCACCAACCTAATCGAGAAACCGCTCGTCTCACTACCCCATGTATGCTTATGTATGTAATGACCAAGATGATGTATGAATGCTATGAGGCTCAATGCTATTGCTTATAAGCTCTTTGCTTCTCTTCTCTTTTGCTTAAAAGCTTTTCCTTTTTTTGACTATGCCACAATGCTTGATATATGAGCCACAAAGTGAGGTAACAAGTAGTATATGCACGGGAGAGACGTAACACTAATGGTGCACTAAGGCGTGGCCCGGAAATACTCAACAAGCTAGTCTCGATGAGTAAGTTACGCAAAAGAGCTTGAAGCTATCAAGTTAATGGCAAGGGAGCACAAAGGCATCGTCAAGGTTACCATCCTTGCTTACGGCTGGAATGAAGATGATGTTGTCGCAGCCGATGTGTTGTCCGAGTTGATGATTGGTGGCGATGATGATGACGTCGAATCGCGCCTAAGTAGCCGAAACACCTTAGGACATGAGAGAAACCGCGACCCAAACTCAGACAATCACGTGGAATAGTGCGGAAGAACACAAGAGGTGGTGGGGAAACAAAATGTAGCAAAGCAGAAAATGGCCGAAAGTCCCTGGATAGTCCGTGCGCACTGGGTACGTGAGGCCCGTGTGCACGGGGTCCCGATGGCCCGTGTGCACGGGGTCCTCTGTGGGCGGACAAACTTCTCCGAAACCGTGGTAATTTCCATGTTTTTGGCCAAATTCAAAGGATGGAAGGGTGGGGACGATGGTAGGGGTAGATCCACTTGCCAAAAACCAAATTCGTGGATCAAAACAACCAAATCTCACAAAATCAAACAAATTGCAAGAAAAATTTTGGGGCTATTTTTGGTGGGGATTTTCGGATTAGGACAAAAAACAACAAAATCAAGCTAGAAAGTGGAAGGTAAGGACTCCAAGATGTGAATCAACCTTGCTCATGATACCAATATGTTGTAGGGTGAAAACCCTAAGAGGGATCTTTTCACACTTGGATGGGAAAAGGAGATGAACACCAAGAACACAAAAGGGAAATCACTCCAACAATACCCAATTACACATCCACTACAATAACACCACAAGATCAACAAGTCACAAACACAATCAAAGGAAAGATACAATGGCAAAGTTCTTCTCACTCCTAGGAGATTAGGTCTTGAAGATAGTCTTCTCCTTATGGAGGTTTTGAAATCCACAAGGATTCTTCCCTAAGGGGTCTTGATCCACAAGAGGGAAGGTAGAAGGAGCAAAGCTCACAAATATATCATATATACTTTGCTAACCCTAAACATGGTCCTAGGTACGACTAATATAGCCTTGGGCCGAAGAGGATGAAGAGGAGGCCGAAGAGGCGATCTCAGCCGGCCATCCTGGGAGGCCCGTGCGCACGGAGTAAGTTGGGCTCGTGCGCATGGGGGTCCCATGGGCACGGTGCATGCCCGTGCGCACGGGGTGCCCCAACGCCAACTCTCTGGGTAGTCCGTGGGCACGGGTTTCGGGTGCCCGTGCGCACGGGGTCACCTGGGCCTTCCAGTGTTGCTGCTGTTTGATAAACCCGCAAGTATACAGAATAGTTGCAGCCTCTTTCGATAAGTAAGAGTGTCGAACCCAACGAGGAGCTAAAGGTAGAACAAATACTCTCTCAAATCCTATCGGCCACTAATACGACTCTACGCATGCTTGACGTTCGCTTTACTTAGAACGAGTATGAAACTAGAAGTACTATGTAGGTGTTGTTGGATAGGTTTGCAAGACAATAAAGAACACGTAAATAAAAAGTAGGGGCTTTTAGATAAATAAACAATAAAGTAAATACAGCGAGTGTGGAAAAGTGGTGGTAGGAGTTGTGGAATTGTCCCTAAGCAATTGACTACTTTACTAGACCGATAGCAAGTTTTATGTGGGAGATGCCACTGCTAGCATGTCATCCCTGACTTGGAATTCTATGCACTTATGATTGGAACTTTTAGCAAGCATCCGCAACTACTAACATTCATTAAGGTAAAACCCAACCATAGCATTAAGATATATTGGTCCCCCTTCAATCTCGTATGCATCAATTTCTATGCTAGGTTGAAGCTTATGTCACTCTTGCCCTCCAATACATAGTCCTATCAGCATACACCTAACCTTATGGTGTGATCCACGCGGGCGCTCATATGATGGGCACCAAAGGACAACAACATAACCACAAGCAAATTAAATCAATCATAGCAATTCATCAACCACCAATGGGACAACAAAAATCTACTCAGACATCATAGGATGGCAACACATCATTGGATAATAATATGAAGCATAAAGCACCATGTTCAAGTAGAGGGTACAGCGGGTTGCAGGAGAGTGGACCGCTGGACATAGATTGGAGAAGGTGATGGAGATGTTCGTGAAGATGGCGGAGGTGTTGGTGAAGATCGCGGTGATGATGATGGCCCCCGGCAGCCCTCCGGCGCCATCGGAAGCAAAGGGGAGAGAGCCCCCCTTCTTCTTCTTCTTCTTCTTCTTCTTCTTCCTTGACCTTATCCCTAGATGGGAGAAGGGTTTCCCCTCTGTTCCTTGGCTCCCATGGTGTGGGAGGGGCGAGAGCCCCTCCGAGATTGGATCTATCTCTCTGTCTTTCTCTGTTTCTGTGCTCCCCGATTCTGCCCCTTCACCGTTTCTTTTATATCCGGAGATCCCTAACTCCGATTGGGGTGAGTCTTTCGCCTAGATCTTTCACATAAAATTAGGTTTCTTGCAACAAAAGAAGAGCGTCAACCGCCTTTCGGGGAGGGCAGGAGAGTCCAGGGTGCGCCTGCCTCCCTGGGACGCGCCTCCTATCTCCTGGCCCCCTCGGGCACCGTCTCGCGTTGATTTTACTTCCCAAAAATCATAAATATTCCAAAATAATTCTCCATCTGTTTTTATCCCGTTTGGACTCCGTTTGATATGGGTTTTCTGCGAAACATAAAACATGCAACAGACAGGAACTGTCACTGGGCACTGGATCAATATGTTAGTCCCAAAAATAGTATAAAAAGTTGCCAAAAGTATATGAAAGTTGAAGAATATTGGCATGGAACAATCAAAAATTATAGATACGATGGAGACATATCAGCATCCCCAAGCTTAATTCCTGCTCGTCCTCGAGTAGGTAAATGATAAAAAAGATAATTTTCGATGTGGAATGCTACCTAGCATAATCTTGATCATGTGTCTAATCATGGCATGAATATTAAGACACGAGTGATTCAAGGCAATAGTCTATCATTTGACATAAAAACAATAATACTTCAAGCATACCAACCAAATAATTATGTCTTATCGAAATAACATAGCCAAAGAAAGCTCATCCCTACAAAACCATATAGTCTGGATATGCTCCATCTTCATTACACAAAATACTCCCATCATGCACATCCCCGATTTCAGCCAAGCAATTGGTTCATACTTTTTAATGCGCTTCAGCTTTTTCAACTCTTACGCAATACGTGAGCGCAAGCCATGGACATAGCACTATGGTGGTATATGGTGGAGGTTGTGAGGACAAAAAGGGAGAAGATAGTCTCACATCAACTAGGCGTATCAACGGGCTATGGAGATGCCCATCAATAGATATCAATGTGAGTGAGTAGGGATTGCCATGCAATGGATGCACTAGAGCTATAAATATATGAAAGCTCGACAAAAGAAACTAAGTGGGTGTGCATCCAACTTGCTTGCTCACGAAGACCTAGGGCATTTTGAAGAAGCCCATCATTATAATATACAAGCCAAGTTCTATAATGAAAAATCCCCACTAGTATATGAAAGTGACAACATAAGAGACTCTCCATCATGAAGATCATGGTGCTACTTTGAAGCACAAGTTTGGAAAAGAGATAGTAGCATTGTCCCTTCTCTCTTTTTCTCTCATTTTTTTATGGCCTTTCTCTTTTTTTTGGCCTTCTCCCCTTTTTTTATTTATTTCTCTTTTTTAAAGTCCGAAGTTTCATCCCGACTTGTGGGGGAATCATAGTCTTCATCATCCTTTCCTCACTTGGGACAATGCTCTAATAATGAAGATCATCACACTTTTATTGATTTACAACTCGAGAATTACAAATCAACACTTAGAACAAAATATGACTCTATATGAATGCCTCCGGTGGTATACCCGGATATGCAATGAATCAAGAGTGACATGTACGAAAATTATGAGGGTGGCCTTGCCACAAATACAATGTCAACAACATGATCATGCAAAGAGCAATATGACAATGCTGAAGCGTGTCATAATAACGGAACAGTGGAAAGTTGCATGGCAATATATCTCGGAATGGCTATGGAAATGCCATAATAGGTAGGTATGGTGGCTATTTTGAGGAAGGTAAATAATGGGTTCATGATACCGGCGAAAGTTGCACGGCACAATAGAGGCTAGCAAAGTGGAAGGGTGAGTGTGCATATATCCATGGACTCACATTAGTCATAAAGAACTCATATACTTATTGCAAAAGTCTACTTGCCCTCGAAGCAAAGTACTACTACGCATGCTCCTAGGGGGAGGGTTCGTAGGAGTTAACCATCGTGCGATCCCGACCTCCACTCATAAGGAAAGCAATCAAAGAACACCTCATACTCCAACTTCGTTACATAACGGTTCACCATACGTGCATGCTACGGGACTTGCAAACCTCAACACAAGTATTTCTCAATTTCACAATTACTCAACTAACACAACTCTAATATCACCACCTTTATATCGCAAAACTATTGCAAGGAATCAAACATATCATATTAAGTGATCTACCAGTTTTATATAGGATTTTATGACTAACCATGTGAATGACCAATTCCTGTCATCTCTCTAAATTGATATAAGTGAAGCAAGAGAGTTTAATTCTTTCTACAAAAGATATTCCCACGCTCTAACAAATATAAGTGAAGCAAAAGAGCATTCTACAACTGGTGGTTTTCTATGTGAAGAGAAATAGGCAATCCAAACTTCAAAAGATATAAGTGAAGCACATGAAGCATTCTATAACACCATACTCAAAAAACATTAAGTGAAGTGCAATGAGCATTCTATAAATCAACCAAGGACTTTCTCATACCAGCATGGTGCATAAAAGAAAAGTAAAAATTAAATGCAAAAGACGCTCCAAGACTTGCACATATCGCATGAACGAAACGAATCCGGAAACATACTGATACTTGTTGAAGAAAGAGGGGATGCCTTCCGGGGCATCCCCAAGCTTAGACGCTTGAGTCTCCTTGAATATTTACTTGGGGTGGCTTGGGCATCCCCAAGCTTTAGCTCTTGCCTCTCTTCCTTTTCCTCATATCGAGACGTCCTCGATCAAACACTTCATCCACACAAAACTTCAACAGAAAACTCGGTAAGGTCCGTTAGTATAATAAAGGAAATCACTACTCTAAGTACTGTTGCAAACCAATTCATATTTTGTTTTTTCATTGTGTCTACTGTAAAATAAATTTTTCATGGCTTAATCCACTGATATAAATTGATAGATTTATCAAAACAAGCAAACTATGCATCAAAAACAAAATCTGTCAAAAACAGAACAGTCTGTAGCAATATGAACATTCACCAAACTTTTGGTAACACAAAAATTCTACAAAAATTATAAAAAACAAACAAGTTGTACAGCAAGACAGTTCAAAAAGAATCAGAACCATTTGGCATTCCAAAACAAAATGTAAAATCACGCACTACAGCAAAAGTTTCTGTCCTGCACCGCACAAACCAACAAGCAATGTAAACATCCTAAAGGCAAACCTTGGCACATTATTTTTATAATACAATGGAATTTTACAAGGGGATAATTATTTTTGTTGAAAAGTTTCTGTAATCAAGATTCACAAAGTTTCCATGAGCATGAACAAAGTTCAAGGCTAGCTCCCACCTCAACAATGCTTGTCTCTCTCACTTTCACTTTCCTTTTTGAAAAGTTTTTCGGTTTCCCTCTTTATTTATTTTTTGTTTTTAAACTATATAAAAGCACTCAACAGAAATAAATGACTCTCTAAAACTTCCGGGTTGTCTCGCTGACAGCGGTTTCTTTAAGGCCATTAAGCTAGGCATTTAGTGCTCAAGTAATGGATCCACCAGGATCTCAAGGTATATCAAAGCCAATTTTAATTAACAATGATTTGTAATTTAGTAGTGAGTACAAAGTAACATATATCATGAAACAATGAAGTCTAACTCTCTTCCTATGCATCGACATGTCATAAAAGAACAATTCATTCACACCAAGTAAAGGCCAATGCATAGTATAAGCAATTTCATGCAATTCTATCATATTGGAAACATAGAGAGGTGGAGGTATAGTTCCTCTCTCATAATAATTGCAAGTAGGAGCAGCAAGCACATGCATATCACATTCATCAAAATTATCATGTGCAATGGTAAAAGGAAACCCATCAATATAATCCTTAATAAGCACAAACTTCTCCGATATAGCATAGTTGGGAGAATTCAAAAAGATAATAGGACTATCATATGTGGGTGCAATAGCAACAATTTCATGTTTAACATAAGGAACTATAGCAAGTTCATCTCCATAAGCATAATTCATATTGGCATCATGGCCACAAGCATAGCAAGCATCATCAAAAAGGGATATTTCAATAGAATCAACGGGATCATAACAATCATCATAGAAATCATCCTTCGGTAAGCACGAAGGGGAATTAAACAATGTATGACTTGAAGAGTTACTCTCATTAGAAGGTGGGCACGGGTAGCTAATCCGCTCTTCCTCCTTTTGTTCTTCGCTCCAGTGAGCTCACAGTTTCATCAATTTCTTCTTCCATAGCTTCCTGCGAAATATTAGTCTCTTCTTGGACAGTGGAGACTTTCTCAATAAATGCATCAATATTGTAATTGTATTCATAATTCTTATAACAATATTTAAGTATAGAAAAATTTTCAGTTCTATAAACTGAATCATCAAAATCATCAAACTCTTTAAACATAGATTCAATCTCATAAGCACCCATAAAAGCAACAAATTCTTCTATTTGTTCCACATCATAGTAATCATATCTACCATTAGCATAAGAAGCTAAGGTTTTATCATCATTAAATTTGCATGAAAAGGGAAGGTGTGGAGCCTTCATCCTAGAGCAACAAGTATAATCATAACTCAAGCATAGTTGCCTAGCATACCAACGCAACATAGAAATTTGATCCCATAATTGTTTCCCTTTCTGTGTCAAGCGATAATCCCTAAAGTATTCACGTTGATCCAACGTGTCTCCCATAACAAAGTTGAATGGGGTTTTCTCAGGATTATCAAAGTAGTACATAATTTCTGTCACATAACGAGCATCGAGGGTTTTAGGAGGTTCCCCATCTCCATGAGTAGCAAGTACACCTAATTTTTTTTGGTATTTCGTGTTCCATATCCATAACTAAAGATAGAGAACAACTTAGAACAACAAATAAAAATTACATAGTGATAAAGCAAACAAGCACACACGAGAATATTCACCCCACGCTATGACTCCCCGGCAACGGCGCCAGAAAAAGGTCTTGATGACCCGCAAGTATACGGGATAGTTGTAGCCTCTTTCGATAAGTAAGAGTGTTGAACCCAACGAGGAGCTAAAGGTAGAACAAATACTCTCTCAAGTCCTATCGGCCACTGATACGACTCTACGCACGCTTGACGTTCGCTTTACCTAGAATGAGTATGAAACTAGAAGTACTATGTAGGTGTGGTTGGATAGGTTTGCAAGATAATAAAGAACACATAAATAAAAAGTAGGGGATGTTTAGATAAATAAACAATAAAGTAAATATAGCGAGTATGGAAAAGTGGTGGAAGGAGTTGTGGAATTGTCCCTAAGCAATTGACTACTTTACTAGACCGATAGCAAGTTTTATGTGGGAGAGGCCACTGCTAGCATGCCATCCCTGACTTGGAATTGTATGCACTTATGATTGGAACTATTAGCAAGCATCCGCAACTACTAACGTTCATTAAGGTAAAGCCCAACCATAGCATTAAGATATATTGGTCCCCCTTCAATCCCGTATGCATCAATTTCTATGTTAGGTTGAAGCTTCTGTCACTCTTGCCCTCCAATACATAGTCCTATCAACATACAACTAACCCTATGGTGTGATCCACGTGCGCTCTGATATGATGGGCACCCAAGGACAGCAACATAACCACAAGCAAATTAAATCAATCATAGCAATTCATCAACCACCAATAGGACAACGAAAATCTACTCAGACATCATAGGATGGCAACACATCATTGGATAATAATATGAAGCATAAAGCACCATGTTCAGGTAGAGGGTACAGCGGGTTGCGGGAGAGTGGACTGCTGGATATAGATGGGGGAAGGTGATGGAGATGTTGGTGAAGATGGCGAAGGTATTGGTGAAGATCGCGGTGATGATGATGGCCCCCGGCAGCCCTCTAGTGCCACCGGAAGCAAGGGGGAGAGAGCCCCCCTTCTTCTTCTTCTTCTTCTTCTTCTTCTTCTTCCTTGACCTTCTCCCTAGATGGGAGAAGGGTTTCCCCTCTGGTCCTTGGCTCCCATGGCATGGGAGGGGCGAGAGCCCCTCCGAGATTGGATCTATCTCTCTGTCTCTCTCTGTTTCTGCGCTCCCCGATTCTGCCCCTTCACCATTTCTTTTATATCCGGAGATCCGTAACTCCGATTGGAGTGAATCTTTCACCCAGATCTTTCTCATAAAATTAGCTTTCTTGCGGCAAAAGAAGAGCTTCAACCGCCTTACGGGGCCCCCAGGAGAGTCCAGGGTGCGCCTGCCTCCCTGGGGCGCGCCCCCTATCTCCTGGCCCCCTCGGGCACCGTCTCGCGTTGATTTTACTTCCCCAAAATCATAAATATTCCAAAATAATTCTCCATCCGTTTTTATCCCGTTTGGACTCCGTTTGATATGGGTTTTCTGCGAAACATAAAACATGCAACAGACAGGAACTGGCACTGGGCACTGGATCAATATGTTAGTCCCAAAAATAGTATAAAAAGTTGCCAAAAGTATATGAAAGTTGAAGAATATTGGCATGGAACAATCAAAGATTATAGATACGATGGAGACGTATCACTGTTGCACTTCATCTTAGTTCACGTGGCCATGGGGTGGTCCTCCTTCTCCTTGGTGATGCTCCTGAGCTTCTTGGTGATGTTCCTCTTCATACCTAAGGAGGCATAGCATATTTTGGTGAGGTAACAACCATGTTCCATTCGTATCCATATGCAAGTCAAGTAGGCAGGAGTTCACCTTGGTTTCCAAAGCACGTGCTCTAGCTCTTGTCATAGGTCCACGTGGGGTTTGATGTGTTGCTGTAGAGTCCATGGGGATGATGGAAGAATGCTCCGCATCACCGGCCCATTAACAGGCTGCAATGTTTTGGGCTGAATGCCGGCCCATATTTGATCCGGTCCATTAACAGCCTGCCATGTTCTGGGCCTAATAAAGGCCCATATGAGATCCACCCCGTTAAAAGCCTACCACGTTCTGGGCCAAGTTACGGCCCAAATTAGGTCCGGCCCTTTAAGAGGCATTGGAATAAATTATGGCCCATATCAGATTCGACCCGTCAACTGGACGCTATGCTTTTGGGCCTACTTGATAAAGGCCCATTTAGTAATTCGGCCTAATATTAGTTTCGGCATGTTAAAGGCCCATTTAACATTTCGGCCCTATATTTATTTCGGCCTATTAGAAGCCCGTCATATAGTTGGTCCTAACTACGGCCCGGCTTGCATCCGGCCTCCTCACGGCAGATAATCTAATTGGGCCAAACAAGGACCGAGTCAATTTTGGCCTGTTACAAGCCCGTGATTTGATTGGCACAATCATGGGCCGGGGTCTATTTCGGCCTGCTGCCGGCCCGTGAGCTGTTCGTCATGTTTCAGGCCCAACCTACTTTTCAACCTCCTAAAAGCCCATTGAGTTTTCTTGCGAAAATAGGGCCGGCGGTTTACTCAGCCTATTAAAGGCCTGAATCTACAAGTGGGCCAGTTTACATTTTGGCCTGTTAACGGACCATGATGACGGGGCCCATCATGCGGATCATAATAGTGATTTGCATGACGGCCCGATTATGTACCGTAATTTTACGGTTTGGCCAGTTTACTGTGAAGACATGATATACATACAGTAAAATAACTGCAGCATCGTGAATAAGAAAAAACCTAGACTATACAATAAAGAAATCACGGCATATTACATCCACTGGGCATCAAAGTTCTCCACTATGATAATAAAGCACAAGAAGACAACAGATTACATACACTGGGCATCAAAGATCGCCACCAGTGCAAATAAACACGCCGACAAAATAATATACAAAACCGACAACACTTCAATAGAGTTCAAGAAAGGTTAGCCCTGCTCGGGAGCTGCAGCTGAGCAAGCTGATGAGACTGCGCTTGTTTGACACTTATATGGTCCTCACTCTGAAAGATAAACAAGTAGACAGATGACATGTTTTGCACATGTATAAGTATCAGTGCCGACAATTCATCACAATTCTTACTGATGAATAAAGTGACACAGTTTAAAATAGCATTAACACAATATGGTATTGTTCATGTCAAGACATGGCAGGAAATGACATTGTGAAGGAGTTGGCAGCTTCACGACACCACTGGATTACAGATCAAGAACTCATAAGTATCAATGGTTAGTGTGCTGTCAATTTATCCCATTTTAGATTGGCAAATAAAGAGACGGTTTAAATAATAGTAGAATGATATGACATTGTTCATAGTTAAGACATTGCAGGATATGACATTGTGCTGTAGTGGGTAGGTTCACCACACCACTGGATTACAGATCAAGAACAGAAGCATACATGCAGTGCAAAAGAAGAACACTTGCTCTGTATAGTTGAATTTACATGGTATGAAGAAGGAACTTGGTTGTACAACTGAAAACTTAAATTGAGAAGGACAAACTTTCTTTTATGAACTACATAATAAACTTTAAACATGCAATTTGATGCAAACACCCAAAATAAACAGCTGTTGCAGTCATGCCTAACCAAATATACACAACAAAGTTGAAGGCTTGAGAAGGACAAACTTACATTATTGGTGAATACAGGCTCTATAAAGCCCTTGTCCATGCTGATGGGGGGCAATTCAAGAAGTTTACCCCAGAATCTTCTTCATAAGCATTGCCTTTATTCTACATTTTGTTAGAGTAAATATAGATGTGATAATATAAGAAAAAATGGAGAATATTTAAGATAAGATGAAGAGTGATGCTACATAACCAAGTAGCTATAAATGTAAGTACCGTGATACAGGCAAAAGGTACAACCAAGAGCAATGCAGAGCTAAACTTCTTCAGTACCATCGGTGTTATCCAACCTTATGGTAAGAGTAAAATAGATCTGATGTGTATAAAATGGAGGGCAGAGGAAAATAAGCTGCAGAGTGATGGTACATGAACAACTACCTGTCAATATAGGTACAATGATAAAGGACAGTAGGTACTTACCAGAACAATGCAGAGCTAAAAAAATTCATTGGCATTGGATATATTCTACACTAATGTAACCATTCATACAGATCAGATAATTTGGAGCAAACAATTGATAAGCAAGCTATCATGCATACTGCTATCACATAAAGAACCAGGTATGTATGCAAGTACAGTGATACAAGACAATAGGTACTAACAAGAGCAAAGCAGCGGGCAGCATATTTGCGATATCCTGTCGTTCTTTTCAAACTGGAATTCTTCTTCGAGCAGATTTCCTGCAAAAAAGATCCGTAAGGCACATGCGGAAAAGTAGAAGGTCAAATTGTCATGCGATATCGTAGACAGTACCTCATCCTGGGAATGAGACCAGTGCATAACAAGGTTTTTCCATTCAATGTCTTCTAAATTTAGCACAGGAGACTTCACCGGAAATTCGTTTATAGACTTGCCATCAAAGTGTAATTTCCTTAGGTAACACCGATACTGCTGCAATGCTTCCTTGAAAAGCGCAAGCAAGCTTTTCTCATCATGACTATCCAGATTGACCCTCGCCTACTTACGACAATGTAATGTAAATCATTGATGTGTTCAATCAGCAGAAAACAGGAAAATAATCACCATGAATAATAGCACTTACACGTAAGTGGGACAGGAAGATGTGAAAATGGTGTTTGTCTTCACTATAATCATCCCATGATGGGAATATATGCACGTAGTCCCTAACAACATTGATGGTACTGAAGAGGATATTTAATATAGGGGTGCCCCTGTAAACACCTGTGTGCTATCACTGGATTCTGATGAGAGAGCTCATGTGTGATGTAATATGGTGCGTGCATTAATATAATCTGGCACAAGTACACAAAAAATAGGCTCCAGAAGTAAGGATAGTTGGCAGATGATAGGTTCATAATATACTGTATAGAGAGTTTATTGCCAAACCATGATAACAAGAGCACACAACAACTAGGCAGATCATAGTGTACATAAAAGGAGTACACCATAACCACGATATATAAATCGGGAAAGTGGAACCGGCTTGAAAATACGGTGTTGTATTGCCGTTAGTAATTGAAAGCCTATCAATCACGTACATGCCATCTCTGTCAGTTGGTGACTGCAGATGTCCCTGCTCACCTTCCTAACAAGGAACATACTGTACGTACTAAATACAGAATAACAAAAGAGGAACATGTTAAAGAACAAAAGAGGAAGCATATTCTTGAGGTTTCGCTTCATTGCATACAATATTGGTTGCCCACTCAGGATGAATCACAGCGCCCAAACAAATGCAATTCCATGTTGTCTCTCTATATGTGGCAATTTTGAACAAGAGTCATTAGGATCATATTCTGAACAAGAGTCAACAGGTGGGGAGCGTATGAGTTTCATTTCATCCAGAATGGCACTCAATGCCTTGGTGCCAATTTTGTAAGTCATTGCAGTGTTTAGCTTCAAGAGTGGACTGCTGCTAGTGCGACACAAAGCAGCTACACAGATCATAGTGTAGGATATAACGGGAAAACCTTAAGCATCAAAGTAAAATCAGCAAAGTGGAACTTGCTGGAATATATGTGCTAGTATTGCCGGTACAGATAGAAAGGCTTCGGATACCAGCTCTCTTCAACTGAAGGTGCGGTACTGCTAATATCAGTGTAACTCTCAAAGGCGACACAGCTCCCCGCATTTCCTTGCTATTCTTATAGGATTCAAGTGGGCAGGCCACTACAAATCCTATTCCTATGTTTACAAAATCCTACGAATCAAAGAGGCCCGAAGAGTTCAAAGTGTCCATCAGAACCGACCGTATAGACCTCTACACTGCAAATGTCCCTGCTCATCTTCACTACAAGGAACATACTATACTACTATCATACTCCCTCCATTCCACAATATAAGTCTTTGTAGAGATTTCCACTATGGATCACATACAGATGTATCCAGATACATTTTAGAGTGTAGATTCACTCATTTTGCTCCATATGTAGTCCATGGTGAAATCTATACAAAGACTTGTATTTAGGAACGGAGAGAGTACTTATTAAAGAAGAACGGAAGAGGAACATGCTAAAGAAGAGCAAGCAGATTTTGGATAATAAAATGTTCATTGCACAGTGCCCACGCATGATGAACCAGAGCGCATTAAGAATGCAACTCCCTGCTGTCTCTCTATATGTGGTGCATGTGCTTTTCAAAAGTAAAGTAGGAACACTAGCTGACCAATTAAACGTTATCTATTTTAGTAATATCAGCATCATATCAGACTCGTATTTGAGCAACAAGTTTGGAATTATGAGTGGCACGTTGTTTAGCTTGATGGATTCAGGAGAAGTGCTACGCAGGTACGGTGATGGTACTGAATATAAAGGCATGTCTGCATGCAAGTCGCGTGACTTTTGTCATCTGGGTCAATCGACCATTTCAGGCAGTTGGATGAAGATCCTACGTCTCCTAACCCTTCTTCTTCCTCGTCTCTGATTCTTCCCATACAGAACACCGCACGGGCCGCCGGCCGGACCACCGGCCCCCACCGCCTGTGTTCCGCCACCACCCCCACCCCCACCATGCCCCCACCCGCGTCGAGTTTTCTTCATTCGGCGAGGCCCCACCACCGCCTCCCACAACCACCATCCCCACCCGAGCCCCTTCCTTCGCACCGGTGAACTCCGGCGAGCTCTGCAAAATTGACTAACCCAATTCTGAAATTTTGTCTAGTGTGATTTAACTAGTGTGGAATATAGAAGGGGAAAACCATAAGCATTGGGAGTATAGTGTTGAGCGTGCCATGGCGGATCTGAAGGTGCAATCCGGACAAAGGCAACTACGCAACCAATGTTTTCTTTCAACTAGCAAGTAAGTGATGGAAAAGAAATCAGAGTAAAGCAATGGCGATCTATTTTCTTGCTGCGGTAAATAAGTTGAGCAGATACAAAAGAGTACCGCCTCTGGTGCGGCGCCGTGTATGCATCTGCTGAGAATTTGACGGTGTTGCGGTAGCGATGGCTGGCGGCGGCATGGAAGCAGATCTAGGAGGGTAGACGGTGGCGGAGGGGCGCGGTGGACGAGACGGTCGTAGGAGCGGCGCCAGCAAGGTGGACGACGCGGAGATGAAGCGAGTGGACGGGATGCAAGGATCCTGGTCCGAAGCCGTGGATGAGAGAGGTCGATATCTTGTAATGGACGGCGGCGCCGGGGTATCAGCTCCGGCATGGTGGAGGAGGACGGCGGTGGATGAGGTGGCGGACGGAGGAGGCTGGGGTGGAGAGGGTGTTTTGGCGCCCACGGAGTACGAATGGGGAAATAGAGGTAGAGAGGAAGGGGGGAACCATGTCTTCAGGGCGCACATGTCTCAAATGCGAGGAAATTTACAAACTTAGCCCCCGTTTCAAATTTCCTACATCACAGCAATATTAGTTGGTTGAGGATAGGACGGTAATCTCGCATACACCGAATATTTGCCGACGAGAGTTTGTTTTTGGCGCCCATCATGTATGAATCGGGGAGGGAGTCGATTTCGGACGAGGAGACACTGTGTTTTGGCGCCCAGTGTGTATGAATCCGGGTGAGAGGCGGTTATGTCACGTTTGAGTGAAATTACAAACCTACCCCTATCGAAACCTATAGAAATCGAGCCAATTGGCTTTGCGTGGCAGGGATACGCAGTAGTAATTTCCATCTCGTAGATTTTGGTTTCGGGCGGTTACTACGACTTTCCCCGCTTCGTTCAAATTTTGCAGAGTGCATGTTTACTGTGCCAACTCAATTCGAATCCCGTTTGTATTCTATTTTTTTCGGGCAGGATGCATTTTCGATTGGAATAAAATTCTATATACATCATTTTTTATATATACTTTCAAAAGCACAACACCCTTTATACATAAATATGGTTTACAAATGGCGTGATCTCAGATTCATAAGGTTGTATCCATCAATTTGGATTTTCAAATATTTGAAACCACTTTATGTTGAAATCCAATGTATGCA
This sequence comes from Triticum dicoccoides, assembly GCF_002162155.2. NCBI lineage: Eukaryota > Viridiplantae > Streptophyta > Magnoliopsida > Poales > Poaceae > Triticum > Triticum dicoccoides. The sequence goes on along the minus strand of NC_041393.1, from coordinate 220,155,313 downwards.
TTCCTCGCTAACTGTCTCCAATTAATGTGTGTTTCATGCGGGTTTTTTTACTTCTCAAACATGTATAATGTGTTTCACACACGCAACATATAGTGTAATCCCGTTTAGACATTAATTGCACTAAACCATGCATTGTTTCTAATTAAAGAATCTATGGACCACCAATATTGATAAACTATATAACATTACACGTGTCCCCAAATTCAAATGAATATGCATGTTTGATACACCAATTTGCGTTATGATATTATCGATGTCGTGATCTCCAGTTTAAATATTTGAATCCCCTTTAATCCAGATATTCGTCTCATATAGCTATCACTCATGCTTATATAGGAGTATATCTCTAGACCTATACGCGTTCATCGTCTCTCGGGTATCTCTCGTGCTACCTGTATGTCGACAATGATCTTTTATCTTCGTAACACACTGACGGTACTCTCTCCCTCGACCTTCATCACTCTATCTCTCTCTAAGTATATCTCGCTCCCTGCTATGTGTCTCTAACTATGATTCTCCATGTGGAATATCTTTCTCTCACACAAACGCAAAACTTTGTCTCCCGGGGTCTCATTTCTCTCTACTATTCCCCTGTGTGCCACTCGCACACCCCTCATATAGAGATGTCTTTCGCTCCTTAGGTATGAGAACCTATGACTCTTCCTCTTAAACATCTCTTTCTCACACACAAACACAAACTCTGTCTCCTGGGGTCTCATATTTCTCCACCATTCTCTTGTATGTCGCTCACACACACTCTCTCTCCCTAGAGATATCTTGCGTTCCCTCATATGTCTCTCTAGCTATCACTCTCGTTGTGAAATATCTTTCTCTCTCACAGACACAAAACTCCCTCTCGGGATCTCATTTCTCTCTGATATTTGTTTGTATGTGACTCACATTCACCCTCTCTCTATCTCTCTCACACCCACACACATAACTCAGCCTTCTGATCCACTCGACTCCTAACTCTAATGCACACTAGCTAGCATCTTTATCTTTCTATTTATCTGTTTCTCCATCAACCTTCTTTCTCGCCCTCACTCTTGCTTCCTATCACGCACACTACATATGTTTCTCTCTACATGCAGTCAAGTGCCATCTTTTTATCTTTCTCTCTCACACACATAACTTCACCCTCTTAACCACCCGACGGTCATCTCCAACACTCAAACTAGCAGATGTCCCTCTAGCTAGCATCTCCATCTCTGTATCTATTTGTAGTTTCTCCATCAACATTTCTTTCTCACACGCAGTCTTGCTTCCAATCACCCACACTATATATGTATCTCCATACATATGCATTTATAGGTTGATCTCTTTTGCACAATCGTTGTGTCTCACTCCCTCTGCTTGTCATAGATGCATGCTCCAGCCCACACCACTATCTCTTAAAGACAAAAACACATGCTCAATTGTCAGGCTTTCTTCCCTGCACTCTCACATGCATGCATATTGTCATACCGATCCGTCTCTCCCATGTCGTTGATCTTATGACTTATGTCTTCTTTCTTTTATCTCGATCATGCGCGCACACACACACACATCCCACGTATACATGTATACCTCTCACACATGCACGTTCAAGGTCTCTATGTCTCCATACGTAGTTAATTACCCTCAACCCTAACGCCACATCGAATCGTTCTTTTCTTGTGTGCACATAACTTCCGCCTGGATGGGTAAAACACACACTCACACTTAACATTCTCCTTCTAGCTACCCCCCCTCTCACTCTTCCCCTATATCCCCAAAACCAATAAGACCAACCCTTTGTTTAATTCCCGCCTACATGAACCATCGATATATAGTAGTCTTCCTTGGTGTCTGTCGAACAAACACATTCTCTCGATGTCGACTCCTCTCACGCGCACACACCTTCTCTTCCCTCTCTACGGGCCTTTTCTCTCTCGCACCCCATCGTTGGTGGCCTCTGCCATACACATCACCTCTC
>NC_041393.1:220146440-220152990 GCF_002162155.2 Triticum dicoccoides | reverse complement strand
ACCTTACCCGTATGATAAACAATCACCTTAATTTACTTGTATAACATGGACAAATTCCACTTTACTTTAGTAGTTAGCAAACTTATCATCTCTACCCTTATAAAAAACCGAGTTGGCGATGATGGTGTGCCTGCCATCTTGTAATATAGACCGCCAGATCTATATCTGACGGATAGAAAGCAAACTATGATAATTTTACAAAAGATACCCGCACCTCTCTCCACATCCTTATCTCCCACAACCTCATTGCCGAGCAATTAAAAAGGAAGCATCTGGAACAATCTAGATGGTGGACACTACCGCCTACTCATGCCGTCCATCCCCATGCCTCCGCCCAGTCCGACCACCAGTCACCACCACGCTCCACTCCTCCTCACCTTATCTCTCATCTTTTTTTTTGATGACATTCTCGAGATACCAGCTTTCCGATAAAATTCTCGAGATATCATTAGTTTTTACACATGGGATTACTCCTGCAAGGGTCAATCACAATAGGTGTTTTGTAAAAAAATGCATATTGATGTTCCGTGCAATGCACGAGCATCTTGCTTGTAATTATATAACGCAAATCACGAGCAGGAAGTGACATTTTTTTACACAACCACGTTAACATGGCCACGTAAATCACTAGCTAAAGTATAATAACATTATACTTATATCCCGATGCAAAAGGTTGAGTACAAGTCTGAAGAGTAGAGTCACAAACGCGTACTCTGTCTCTCAGAATATCTCTCACACACACCAGTTACATGGCGCCCACTTAAGCAGACACGTATGTTACAATTTGTGCACCCGCGGGTACATGTGATGGTGCGCATTTATTTAAGCCGGATGGCGAACCCAAACAGTAGCTGCATTCATTCCCCTCCCTCCGCCTCTTCTCTGGTCGCTGTTGCCCGGTTGCCATGGCCCGGCCGAAGGTAACAACATACGCCATACTCCCGCCGGAGCGACGCTTTAATCTGGAAATTATAGTGGTCATGCATGCATGTTTTTGTGCTAGCACTCCTATATAAGGGTTGACCAGTCACTTCCCGCGGACATGCGTGGGTGGTGGAAGACGAAGGAGAAGGGAAGCGGGCCGTGGAATAACGTTTTTTACCACAATTTCTTAGGAAACTAAGTGCAATAATTGAGTAGTTTTGCAAACTACCAGTACTACACCTGAAACGGTTCAAAACCAATACCCCTTGCCAGCGCGCGCTTCCCGCATGAAACGGTCAGTGTTGCCCTGGAGCGTCAGTGCCGCATTAATGCCCGGCCAGAGCAGAGGCGACCTCTCACTGGCGCCTGCTTTGAAGCAGCACGATGACCGAGAAAGCACCGCTTCCCAGTGCACGCGACTACTCCGCGTCAAGGATGGCCATAGGCCCTGTTTGGATCCATGGGTTAGAGTTAGTTTGAGCTAGTTGGGGCTCAAATAGCCCTAAAGTACCCAAGCATGAGGGTTAAATTGGAGCAAGTTGCACCGAACCCACCAAAAAAAACTATCCCACCCAAGAGGTGCTAACTGGAGATAGTTCTCACTAGGCCCACTGAAAAATCACTTTTCTCTCTCCATCAAGTGCATTTATTGTCAATCTAACCCTGTCACCCAAACACCTCTTTGGCTACAGTTAGTTCAGGGTTAATCATGAGTTAGTCTAACCTCTAGCTAAGTTAGAGTATCCAAACAGGAGCAGTATAGGACATGCAAGTTGCTCAAAGCATACAGTCAAATTCGTACGTGAAAGGATCTTTTTTTTAAACGAAACGTGAAAGGATCTTCGAATGTTATAATTTTCAAATTATATAAAATCTTATCAATAGTCAAAGGCATCCTTGAAGAATACATTAGGCCCTATATAAAATCTTATCAATAGTCAAAACCAAGTGTTCTAAACGAGTTCAAAACGAGAAACTGGACCCACTCACGGCACGACACGCCTGTCTTGTTTGGTCCGTTGGTCAAAGCGCTTCCTCTTCTTGGCATAACAATAGAGTACAGTACTATTTTTTTAGAATGCTCTTGGCATATCACTAACATGTGATGAGTTAACCGACCTCAATAGACGGCAAAAACGCCAGCCCGCCGCACTTTGAGAGAGACAACGAGCGAGAAGCGATACGGGCTACTGGATTACTAGAGCTAGGTGTCGAACGGAAGCCAGGAAATATGGTGATAGCGTGGGTTAGCCCTGTACTAGTATGATGTAATTACGCTGGGCTGCCGTGTTTTGTACTCTTCTGTCCACTGTGGAGATCATTTGTTGATTTTATATCGCTGAATAATATAAAATATTATGAGTGCAGACGCTCCACCACGAGGTTCCTTGCTCCTTCTCGGTCGTCGGGAATCTATGTTCTTCCACTTTTTTTTATGCGAGCTTTGTTCCTCCTTTTGCCAACATGCAAGACATCTAGCATCAAGGTGCACGTGTCATGCAAGGATCGTTCCATCTATATGAAGAATACGTGGGACTGGAACTACGAGACAGACATGTACCCAGGAGTGGATGTACGAACCTGAGTAATATAGCGCAGTAACTGAAGTAGAAAGGCACAAATGGTATGAACATGCGTGGCATATAGGCATTTGTCTCATACTACGTACCACTAAATGTTGTACGTGCAATGCACGGTGATGTTATGGAGTACGTGCCTATGTACTCTACTACAACTATATTAATTGGAGGCACATATTAGCTTTTATATTTGTTTACGTGTATGCCCCGAGACCTTCCAACTAAACGTGTCTTTCACTTCGAGTTGCTCTTTGTATCGTTCATACCACTAGTACTACTACGTGTGGTCTCTGACCCAGAAGTGGAAGAAGTGGAGACGCTCTACCATGTTGGGGTTTTTTTGCGCTGGGCTCTACCACGCTGTTCATGTCCCACTCCTTTCGCTGATGTGTGGGACATCTAGCACGTGCCGTGTTTGGCACTCTTCATCGTAAGAGTTGAAACGCTAGCATTCATCAGAAATAAAAAATAAATATAAATCAGCAGTGATACTATACCACGCGGTTTCCTTGCTCCTCCATATTGGAAAGAATACTTCCGTTCGCCAACATGTGGGACATCGACCATCCTGGTCCACTTGCCATGCACGTAGAACTCCAAGGGAGAGTCACCCCGGTCGTCGCGCCGCAGTAATAATGACTAATGAGCCGTCAAATCACATGCCCAACCTTTCCCACTATGAAGTTGCTCGGACGAAGGAACCATCATGACTTTGTTGAATTCTGCTTCTTGAAGAAAACTACTATACCAGTAGTACTGCTAGCTACGGTAGTTACTCCAACAGAGGCCTCCTTTCGTTCATAGGATAGGAATTTTATTGGAATATGAAAATCATAGGAAGTGAGATGACATGCATCTCAATTCCTATAGAGAAAGAGATGCCATTTGATGCATAGGATAGTAATTTTTCCATTAAGTCTAGGCTAATGTACTGGTAACTTGCTCTAAAAACTACAGTAGTAACTAGTAGTACTGGTACATGCTCGTACTCAACCATAGACACACACACTAACTACCAGTACTACTACTTCTCACATGCTGGCCAAACGCCGTTGTTCTCCTTCCCGGCTTTGTCTGTGACACCCCACCGTGCTTGGATCTCCGACACACACACTAACTACCCCGGCATGCGCCCTCTTCTTTCTTGCGGCGGCGGGCCTCTCTTTTCTTGAGTGCTTTCTGACGTTTCCGCTCCCTCTATGCGGCTTTGGCCGCCTCTTGCTCTATTGCCCATTCGGCCTTGGCAGCTTCAAATTCCTCCCACATAGGTGTGAGGTCGCGAGCGGCGATGAACTCGACACGGCGGGATGCCATCGCTTCCCTACCATTTGTGTGCGGTCATGGGTGGCGAGGAACTCGGCGCGGCGGGATGCCATTGTTTCCTTACCGGTTTAGTGTGCGGCGCGATGGCATGAACGACGCTTGGTGAGAGCTCTAGGGTGGAGTGTCCAGACAACCGTATAGTGCATTGGTTTGTCAAGAGCTCAAGGATAGAAGACAAAGGAAATTTGGACCCCCCCTTCAATCCTGGTCATTTATTACCGAGTAAAATGCATTGGCGGTCATCGAACTTGTCTTGATAGCTCACTTTCATCATTGTATACGAGATATGGTGATTATACGGTCACTGGCTCAGCGTATAGCTCCGTATTTGTCTGGTTGACCAGTCAAACAGTCCGCATGCGCCTCATCAGCTCGTGTTCTTTATCTATCTATGCGGGCCTACCTGTTGGTGGAGAAAGAAATAAAACCAAAATTATGCGTACGTGGGGAATCAAACCACGGACTCGTCGCTGCAACGTACACTCGTCAGGCAAATGAAAATGTAATACTTTGCGTCAGACACTCACGCTCACGCTGTCAAACCATGCTAATGCATGCACGTCACCCTCTCAATCAAAGTCCTACTCATGGCACAATGCAAACGGCGAGCCCATCACCTGTGCGCCCTGGCGGTACCTGACACTACTGTTTAGACGTTTGATGGAGGCTTACGCGAACGCCGAGCATGTATTCACCTAGCTCAACACCAACGGTCATAATCGGGAGCGCCTTGCTCATGTATATCGTCCATCACAACGACAATCTATAAAACAGCCTAGCTAGAGAGGGTACTATGGTATGGAGTATGTACTATTGTGAGTGACCGATCTTAGTGCCACTGCACACGAGTGTGTGTCTGATTGATTCGTCCATTATTCGTAAGTCATGCATGGTTGTGTGGTGTCTAATGATGGTCGTCGAAGGCTAGCTGGCGACAGGAGCGGTTGCATGGACGCCTGGTTGTCAATACGTGCCGCATATGCTTCAAAGGCTCATCATCCATGAGTTCACATTTTACCACCACGCCAGTGTCTGACCGCCTTGGCCTACCGAAACCCCTTCCATCGCTAGCGCGCGCTTCCCGCCTGAAAAGGTCGCAGTCTCTCCAGAACATCAATGCCACATTCACCGGACTTAACTGCAGGTGCAGTTGGTGTGTCACTGACATGTGGGCCAGATGCCCGATGGGCCCACATGTCAGTAACCCATCGCACCTGCAGTTAAGTCACTGAAGTAGCATCCGCATTCACGCCTGACGAACCTACTCCAGCTCCAGCCATCCATCCGTCTGCTTCGGCTCATTGCCATTCACCCGCTATATTAACTTGAGCCCCAGCTCCCAGCCATAGCCAAAGACCCACACTCATTATCCTCCGGTCTGTTCCTTCTGTCGGCACCACTCCAAGCATGGCCTTCTAGCGCTCCAAAGCTCTCTTGGACGTACTATTGTCGGAGCAGATGAAGGACATCGGCGGCTCTGCTCCGGGCGCGCTCCAAAGCTCTCTTCGACATACTGTCGCAGGAGCAGACGAAGGAGATCACCGGCACCCCCCCCCCCGGTCGCCCTCCACCGCCACGACCATGAAGCCGGCGCGCGTGCGCGGGCGCAGCCTGCAGCGAGGAAGAGTAGTACACGGTAGGTCACCGCCGCTCTGGTCCTAGGAAGGCCACCGCTACTCCACTCAATCGACGCCAAGCTTGGTGGGGTAAACATCGGCGGCCAATTAGCCGCTTGACGGTGATGTGGAGGAAGAAATCTTCAGAACCTTGTACTCCGGAGGAGGAGGTTATTGAGGCAGATGAGGAGGAGGCAAAAGCAATGTCCGGCTTTCTCGGGTTCATGGCTGGACATGGTGGTCGGGCGCCGGCGATCGTTTAGATTAGGTTTACAGTAGGTTTTAGTACGGTTTGTGCGAAATATGTAATGAATTTCGTCCAGTTTGTAGGAAAAGTTTTCGAAATGTAATGAATTTAATCCAGTTAATTTGAAATTTGCTTTGTTTGCATGAATTCCGTCTGGTTAGTTCATATAGTTGTCGAAAGGTGTGCGGGCAACATCTGATGGCATCCATCAGTGTCCTCGGACAGATGCCGGTGTAAATTTGTGGGCCAGCGCTGGAGATGCCCTAACTATCATGCTATAATCGCTAACAGTGCTCCATTATTTGGCAGGGAATAGTTATCCCTTGTTCAAAATTAGACCCGTCGTGTTTCGCACTCCTCCCACGTAAGAGTGTAAACTCTTGCTTACATAAAAATGGAGCAAGTGGACGACACTGTAGCACGTCATATCACTCAAACTAGCCCGCCTAACGCGCGGGAAAGCACCACCCTCATCATTTTGTTCTGGATTTCTATCGATCGGTCGCACGAAACTGTTATGCTTTACAAGTTCTAAAGGAAAAGGCGGCACACTTGCAACTCGTACGCGTCGCACCCCCGACAGTCCGGCTCGCACGCCGCTCACCAGAGGGGACACACATTGTCTTGCAATTTCACTGATTTGTGGGAATGCAATTGGATAAACTATTGATAGCCGAAATCTAATCGCTCGGCGGGCATTGGCTGAGAAGAGAGAGACGGGGGAGGGAGAAGAGATCGCCTGCCCGCCGCGCATGGACTCCAAGAAATATATGGTGATAATGTGAGGTGGGCCATGTGGGAGTCCCGGCCGCTTCCAAGCCTGCTTCTGACCGCCCTGGCCCACCAGAACCCCCCCCCCC
>NC_041393.1:220135120-220145904 GCF_002162155.2 Triticum dicoccoides | reverse complement strand
CCCGCGCGTGCTCCCCCCTCAGACGCCAGCTGCCCGCCGCATGCATGCATAGCAAGTAGTACCAATGAAATACTGGGCTATAAGCCCGCTTATGTTAAGGAGAGAGAGGCATTGACAAAGTCAAGGAGTGGGCTCTGCAAGAGCCTGTCTCAACACGTGCTCTTAGGTATAAAATAAACTAATTCTAAAAAAAGAGGCATAAAAAACATTTGTTTCTAAAAAAAGAAAGGTAAAAAACATTTGAGAGGAAATAGATAGAGAGAAAGTGAGAAAAAGTTGTAACCTTATAGCCAACCTTATAGTCAACAGTATGGTAGTATTACATGAGGAAGGAGGGAGTGGTGCACATGCCAAGTTCACTGGGCTGCCGTGTTTCACACTCCTCCACCGTAATAGTGGAGACAATAGCTTTGATCCAAAATAAACAATGAATACTCGTTGCTCATCCTCTATATCGGAAAGAATACTTTCATTCGCTGACATGTGGGACGTCGGCCATCCTGGTCCACGTGCCATGCACAAAATTATCCTGGTCTACCCCGGTCGTATCGCAGGCCCAACCTTTCCCACTATAAGTTGGTCAGACGAAGGTACCATCATGACTTCGTTGAATTCCGCTTCTACTACCACATGCAATAGTTCTACCACACGCGAAGACTGGACGGCACTGTACCACGTCATATCACTGAAACCCACTAGGCCAAACTAGCCTGCCTAGGTCATCTATTTTGGAACGGAGGGAGTACGTCTCTGTACTGCTATGATTTTGTGTTGTACGTCTCTGTACTTTTGCTACGGTTTTCCTACCATATGAACCAAATGAGGCCTGAATGTATCTGTGTCGACTAAGCCTACAATTTTAGGAGCTTGGGCTATTGGCCGATCGACGACAAATAAGTATAAGCGTACCACGAGCTCATCAGCCCGAATGTTTCTCTTCGGTGAGTGTTTTGCAAGTACTATAGCTCGCACAATAGCTAGCCTACTAACACTAAGAATCATCAAACAAGCCCTGCTGATATGATAAACAGTTCAAACTTACATCTAAGGATGCCATATATTACATCAAAAGCTGGTGAGGATACATCTGTTTCCATAACTCAGAGAGGGTTCGCATGATTCACTATCAAACAAAAGTAGCAAGTACCGCCCACATAAGACAGTGCACTAGCCCTAAGATGGTTTGATAACACGCATCATTATGGTAATTAAACACAGGGCAATGCAAACTACCCTGAAGGATTAGCGCGACCAACTATTTCTTGTCATCGATCTCTCGGGCAATGAACACAACACGGACAACGGCATGGGAATCGATCTCTGGGGCGATGTCCACAGGACTGACCGCGACATCGAAATCGATCTCTGGGGCGATGTCCATAGGATGGACAGCGGCATCGGAATCGATCTCCGGGGCGATGCCAACAGGACGGACCGCGACATCGAAAACGATCTCTGGGACGTTGTCCACAGGACGGGCCGCGAAATCGGAGTCATCAGGACGTCCATCAGCACCTGCACAACCCTAACATATTAGCAAGCACATTGCAAATAATCAAAAACCGCAACTATGGTAAGCCATTATTTTTTACCTTGTGCAGCTCACCGGGGGATCCCATCCCTCCGGGGGCCATCTCCTAGTCCTCGATGGGGGCCATCACCTTGCCAGGGGAATACTGCTTCTCAACAGCGACTATCTCCTCAAACTCGGCCTTGAGTGTCGCATAGGTGGCCATTAGAGTTTCTGGGGTAGGCACGATGGGGCCCTTGCTGTTCTTCTAACTTTCTTTGAGGAGTTCATCCGCCAATGTCCTCAACTCTTTGGCCACTGCTTGTTTCTTGGAGTTCTTCGTCTCGATGGGTTGGCCCTCCAACATGGTCAACTTGTTGGTCAGTGCTCACTTCCTGGAGATCGCCTTCTCCAGTGGGTTGTCCGCCAGCAACTCTTTGCCTAGTGCTCCAGGATCCATCAACGAACTGACAAACAAAAAGCAATTGAAAGGAAACCACAACCGCAATGAAAACGGGAAAAGAATAGGTTGTGAGAATCGGTCGGTGCTTCGCAAAAAGAAGATTCTTGGAATGAAAATACAGCAGCATCACTAATTCGCCCACCTTTCCTTCGTCGGTACAAAAGAAAAATGGCAGAAGTGTGTAGCATGGAGTGAGGTTTTCTTCAAGAAAGGGGAGAAAGGGCTTCAACGAGCGTTCTAGTGAAATGATGGTTGCTTCGTCCAGTACAACTTTGAGGCCACTTTACCGCTGCTGGTAAAGGTGTGGGTTTTGTGATATGATGGGTCATGACGGCCACACCGGGGTGACCGGTGAGTCCCAACTTTAGCACCTCGCTGTGATTTGGTGGATGGCATGCAGGCGCGGATGCTTTGATGTCCCGCATGTAATAGAGCGGCTAGTCATATAGGAGTGCTCAATATTGTGCATCGTGACCAAGGCGGAGAGGAAAACGAGAGAACTACATAATTAATGCACGAGTTTAATTAGGGTAGTTTTGTAAAGTACGAGGTACATTCCTCCAATCACAAAAAGCCTTGGTTGTTGAGATTTGAGATGTGAGCCCTATAAATCGGAAGGGAGGGAGTACTGCACGTGGTGTAGTGTAGTCACTTGTTGAAATCTCTAGAAAGGCAAATACTCCTTTCCGGTTTACAGGGCTATACTAGCAAGTACTAGTACTACAATAGTGGGCTCAAATAGCAATTTTGTCTCATGCAAGAGCCTGGCTATATGCGTGCTCCAAGGCACCGCGCCACGCCCCACCCCTACACAAAGACTGCCACGAGAGCGTTCGCAACTGCCACGTTCAGGTTGCGCTTGGCTCTTCGCCTCTTCGAGAAGGCAAACAATGATGTTACTACTACTTCTACAGTATCGAATCCACTGCTGCATGTCCTTCCACCTCGTTCGGGAGGGATAGCGTGTAGCGAAAGCTTCTACTAGTCCTGCCAGCCACCGCGCTCATGCGCGAGGGAGGGATGCACCTTCATTGATTTACTGCCCCTGCCTTTGCGTCTATGACAGGTGGGACCAATAGGTGGGTGGCCCACCTATCATGCAGCCAAAGGCAGGTGCAGTTAAGGCACCGGAGCTTAGTCCGCGAGGGAGAGGGCGTTGTTGTAATCAAACTTCTCGGTCTTGTACGAGTTGACGCAACACATCAAAGCACTGCACTTGATATATTTGAATAATTTGCGTTTACTGATGCATTAATTACACAACACATCAAAGCACTGCACTCGATATAAGTCTGTTTAGACATTTCAAATGGACTACAACATACGGATGTATGTAGACATATTTTAGAGTGTAGATTCACTCATTTTGCTTCGTATGTAGTCACTTGTTGCAATCTCTAAAAAGACTTATATTTGGAAACGGAGGGATTACAACGTGTGCATGCATGCCGTGACTTTCCTTTTGATACTTTCATGTGTTGATTTGATGCACCTTGCCAAATTTTGACTATAAATTTAACTAACCAAATGTTCATGCATGTCACAAAAAATTACGGGGCTGTTTGGATTGTGACTATGTTTGTCTTATGTTGCCACATTATTTTTCCCACACTTGCCACACTTGCCTAACTCGAGTTGCTCAAATTGTTAGACACACTTTGGCTTGCCTAAGGGAATCTTGCCACACTTTTTGTGTCTATGACATGTGGGGTTCACTGCTAATAAAATAATTCTTGTCTTAGGTGTGGCTAATAAAAAAGAATTATATTTAGGAACGGAGGGAGTAGAAAATATAAATAATAATGCATGTTGGCGCAACCCACGTTTCCGATAATTTTAGTCATGGGCTTGTTCACAATTTTTACGAGGGGGTGGTTGTTCATTTAATGGAGGGACTTGTACCAAACTTGAACGATACAAAGTGCGACCTGGCACACCGCAACACCACTCGGAATAAGCGGGTAGCTATCTCAAAAAACAATCAACAACTAAAAAAATGGTGACCTAGCACGTAGTACACAATTTTAAACAATTGTTTTGATGGAGTGAAAAAGGAAAACTACCCCACTACGTATATATAGGCCGGAGCCTCCGCGCTTGCTTGCTACAGTTGCTCTATTCACACACTCTTAGCCTCTCCAGATCTAAACGAGATAGCGGTGGTAACACTGTCTTTATCCCTTCAAAAAACATTGTCTTTCTATCCTCACCGCTAGTTACAGATCCGGATGTATCCCCCTCCGCTAGTGAAGGGGAGGAGGGGCAGCATTTGGGCCATCGTCGATAATGAGGGAGGAGACCCACTACCGACCGCACCGTTATCTCCGGCCGAGCGCCGGCGCAGGAGGTCCTCCGATCCCTTCGTCGTTGCCCTAGTGTGGGTGGATCCAGCCGCCGACCTATCCACATCCCGACGACCTTCAGGTATATCTTCCTTCGAAACCGCCTTAGCTCTACTTCCCTAGCTCGCTACGTCGCTGCATGTGCATCATTTTCTACCTCTCAGCCCCTCTCGATCGGATGGTCCAACGTCACCTATTTTTTTTTCTTCTATTGTTAGAGGTAAAGCTACTTCATGGAGTCGAATCTTGTACTTGGTTCAAACAAGAAATAGAGTCGGTGTGGGGGAATTTAGTATGTACATCGGACTTGGTACAAACAGGAAGGAAAGGGGGTGAAAGTAGTACAAACTGGTCATCCAACCGGTCTCTTGGTCGAAAAGGGAAATATAGGGGTAACGATGTACACAGTGTATGACCAGGACTAGATTTGCTATCCACACATAGGAATAGGTGGCTAGAGTGAACAAAAATGGGACCAACCCAGATATGTTTCTTGGATGTTTGTTTCTCGGGGCAACAAACTATGAATCACCACTTTATGCTCCTGTTTAGGTACATGGTGCTGGACTGCTGGTGCACCCACTGTCCCATGCCCTTATACCAAATATTTAGCTGTTATTAATCTAATGCCCCTGGTAAAATGAAGTCATGCCACTGTTATAAGCCATGGCAAGTTTAGCCAAATGTTTTTTCCTGTAATTGTTTGAGACTCTGACTGTTTCCTCTGTAGCTTTTTGTGCAAATAGGGATATCAATTTCATCTGGTTGTTGTTGTGACCTTTTGGTGCACTACACAAAACACTTCTTAAAAGAAGTGACTTTTGTGCTGTTTAACTGGAATGTCAGAATGGAACAGTTGGTTCATTTCGGTAGAACTGCACAAAGGGAGATCTGTGTTCAAATCCTCATCATCCATATTGGCGCCATAACCTTCCTTTAGGTAAGAATGATATTTAATGCATGTGTTCATCTCTATTTTGCGACTGCCATGAGAAAATAATGTTTTTTTTACTAGTACACTTGTACTCCCTCACTGACAAAACCAATTCTGAAATAGAAGGCCAATCATGTACTTGGTTTCACCAACTGGTGAGGAGAAAGAGAAACAGAGCATGAAGTGGAAGAAGAAGAAGAATAAACAATGCCAAGGTGATCTTGCTGAAGCCAGAGGCCTCAGTCGAGGCCATTTAAGGGCTCCGGCAACGACTACCTTACATGTGAGATGATCCTCCAGGGAGCTTGAGGGAGTCCTGGATTAGGGGGTGTCCGGCTGGCCGGACTAAGACCTTTGGCCGGACTCCCGGACTATGAAGATACAAGATTGAAGACTCCGGCCTGTCTCCGGATGGGACTTTCCTTGGCATGGAAGGCAAGCTTGGCGATACGATATGAAGATCTCCTCTCATTGTAACCGACTCTGTGTAACCCTAGCCCTCTCCGGTGTCTATATAAACCGGAGAGTTTTAGTCCGTAGGACGAACAACAATCATACCATAGGCTAGCTTCTCGGGTTTAGCCTCTCTGATCTCGTGGTAGATCTACTCTTGTACTACCTATATCATCAATATTAATCAAGCAGGAGTAGGGTTTTACCTCCACCGAGAGGGCCCGAACCTGGGTAAAAACATCGTGTCCCTTGTCTCCCGTTACCATCCGCCTAGACGCACAGTTCGGAACCCCCTACCTGAGATTCGCCGGTTTTGACACCGACATTGGTGCTTTCATTGAGAGTTCCTCTGTGTCGTCACCATCAGGAAGGATGCCGCACCCGTCTTTAAAGACGGCGCTGTTGCTAAAGGAGCTTTGGCTGTCGGCCAAACTCTCCGGCTGGGCAGTTTTTTGATGACCGCCTGTTCGGCCGCCGCGCCGACGATGACCTCTCGGGCCATCGAAAGCAATCTTCACATCAGCTTGGAGCTTGCCGAGCAGTTAGATCCGACGGAGCTCTTCTCCCTGAACGAGCTCTTGGATCGCATTGCGGCCCTGGGAGTCGCTACAGATTACGGCCAGATTAGGCTTAAACCCGATCAGAGAGAGATCGACTCTCCCCAGGTCACCCATCACGTCGAAGTGGTGGAAGAACAATGCGGCGAATCTTCGCCCGCCCTAAGGACCAGATTTGTCCGGATTCCCGACCCCTCCAAGCCGGACACCCGCGGAGGGGAGGATGTCGCCCAAGCCCTGAACCTAAAGTCAGGCAGCAGGCCTGATTCATTGAATAATGTCCAAGAAAGCAAGCTTCCGAATTCAGAAACTTCTTGGCCCCTGAATCTTACATCGGGCAAGGTTCCGGATTTAAATCCACCCGCCCACCCGACTATTAGGGATTTATCCCAAATACGGCAAGAGCCCGGGGAAACAGTACACCACTATTGGGCCAGATTCCTCCTGGTTATGAACAGGATAAAGGACTACCGCGAGAAAGAAGCAATTTCATTCTTCTGTAACAACTGCACGGACATCGGAATCCTCAACGCCATAAGTCGCCGCGAAATTACACGATTCACCGACTTGACATCCATAGTACGAAAGTACTATGCAAGTGAAAGCGTTCAGAAAACCGAAGATAAATTCTGGGACAATCCGGCCCTGAATACAACACGAGTCCGAAACAAAAGGGCGCATTATTGCCAGGCATCTGAGCCAAACATCAAAAAACAAAAACCCTCTATAGGGTATGGGACCGTACTGGAGGGATGGCTCAATGGACCCTGTAAAATTCATAATTCAGGGGAGGCCGCACCAACTCACAGCCTTAGAGCATGTTGGATACTCCGGCAGGTGGCCCAAAGTGGCGAGGAGCTTCTAACTCCAGCACCCGAAGAATACCTCCCCAGAAACGCCAGTACGGTGTCGACAGTCTTTGAGACCTTCACATCAAACAATGCGAGGAAACGAACGCTCCGCAACCTTACCGAAGTCTACCAAGTAGGAACAATAAACCCATGGAGTGACACGGCTATCACCTTTAATGCCAGTGACGAACCTAAATTCCGGACAGCCCGAGCACCACCGCATTGGTCCTCAGTCCGATAGTGGACGGCTTCCGACTTACAAAGGTACTCATGGATGGTGGCAGCGGACTTAACCTCATCTACGAGGAAACCCTGCGAAAAATGGAAATTGACTGGAGCCGCATTGAGCGAAGCAACACAATCTTTAGAGGAATAATTCCAAGCCGGGAAGCGTGCTGTTCAGGAAAAATCACACTGGATGTGGTGTTCGGCACGCCGGATAATTACAGATCCGAGGAGGTCACGTTTCAAGTGGCCCCGTTCAGCAGCGGATACCACGCTCTGCTAGGGCGAGAAGCATTTACAATTTTTCAAGCCATACCCCATTACGGGTACATGAAGCTCAAAATGCCTGGACCCAACGGAATCATCACTCTTGCAAGTGATCTGGACATAGCGCTCCGCGCCGAAAACAAGACAGCCGCACTGGCCCTGGAGGCATTATCCGAAGCCCTAGCGGCCGAGGAGCTAACTGCGTTGCGCTCCACGGTGGACAGGGACAATGTGATACTAGACAAGAGATCCAAGTCCACCTCTTTCAAACCAGCAGACGAAATAGTCAAATTCCAAGTCCATCCAATGGACCCCACAAAAACGGCCTCCATCGGGGCACAACTAAAACCTGATGTAGACGCCGCACTCAGGGAATTCCTGCGAGAAAATTGGGACATTTTCGCCTGGCACCCCTCAAATATGCCAGGAATCCCACGCAGGCTGGCTGAGCACAGCCTGAACATCCTAAAAGGGTTTAAACCCGTCAAGCAGACTCTACGGCGTTTTTCCGAACCCAAGAGACAAGTCATGGGAGAGGAGCTAGCAAAACTGCTGGAAGCCGGATTCATCAGAGACATAAAACATCCGGACTGGCTAGCAAACCTGGTGATGGTACCAAAGAAGGACAAATCTTAGCGCCTATGTGTCGATTTCAAAGACCTAAATAAGGCCTGCCCAAAGGACCCTTTCCCACTCCCCCGAATTGATCAAATCATCGACGTTACTGCAGGACACGATTCATTGTGTTTCCTCGATGCATACTCTGGCTACCACCAAATCAAGATGGCAGAGTCAGACCAAGCCGCAACGGCATTCATCACCCCGTACGGCCCATTCTGCTTCAACACAATGCCCTTTGGGCTCAAAAACGCCGGCGCAACATATCAGCGCATGATTCAGACATGTCTGGCCAACCAGATCGGCAAAACAGTTGAAGCGTACGTAGATGACGTTGTCATCAAAACCAAACACGTCGATACTCTAGTAGACGACTTGAGGCTCACGTTTGACAGTCTCCGAACATATGACATCAAGCTCAACCCGGAAAAATGCGTTTTCGGCGTACCAGCCGGAAAGCTCTTGGGCTTCATCGTATCCGGTAGAGGAATCGAAGCAAATCCAGCCAAGATCCGAGCTCTGTCACAATTGGATACCCCAAAAGACCTCAAACAAACACAAAAACTGACAGGATGCGTGGAGGCTCTAAGCCGCTTCATCTCCCATTTAGGAGAAAAGGCATTACCCCTTTATCGCCTCCTTCGGCGCACCGAACACTTCGAGTGGACGGATGCCACCACGGCCGGACTCGAAGAAATAAAAGCCATACTGGCAACAATTCCGGTCCTGGCCGCACCTAACACGGGCGAACCAATGATGTTATACATCACGGCAACCCATCAAGTTGTAAGCGCGGTGCTCGTCGTCGAACGAGAAACAGACGGACACAAGTTCCCTCTTCAAAAACCAGTGTACTACGTGTCCACTGTCCTAACTCCATGCAAGTCACGGTACCCGCATTATCAAAAGATAGCATATGCGCTCATTTTTATTTTGAGCAATAACTCGCTAATTTGTTAATTATATATATATAATGTGCCTCTCCGGTTTATTTTTTGATATAAATTGCTCCTTCTAACATAACATTATATATATAACGAGCCCAGCTAATTCGTGTATTTCAAGGAAGTGCAAATGGGCTGGGATTTCTTAGAAAATATAAATGGTTCGTATTGATGTGAAATTATTTGTTCACCCAGCCCAGCAAATGGACTGTAGATTCTAGAAAACATGGGTTAAACAAATGCCACATTTTTGCAGGCTTACATGTGGGCCAATAGGTCGAAGCCTACGCAGGGTATTGTCCACTTGGTCAACAAATGATTATGACATCCACAACCATTGGATTTATATCCAACGGCCGTCATGCACCTTCAATCATCTCGTCTTCTTCCTCCAGCGTCGCCGGGACCGCCTGGTCTGGCCTCCGATGGCTAGCGGCTCTGCTTAGCATGCATTGCTGCGAAGCGCTACCCCAACACCGGCTAGGCTATCCCTCCACCCCTCCACACCTCCTGTTATTCTCTGCCGACTGCAGCCCCATGCCACACCAGAACCAGTTATAACCCTTCTCCTCCTCTCAAACTGTGACTCCACTGCCGCGTCTTCCCATCTCCGAGTTGTTCCCGTTCGGGGCCTCGCCGTCGTCCACCGCCTCGCTGCGCTCGGTGCAACGTGGTCAACAAATGAGAGTCATCGGAAGAGGAATGTACATGGAGAGCCTGACAGCTGGGACCCACGAGGTCCATGGTCGCACGCAAGGAAAGTTCCTCCTTATTAAGCTGGAAAAAAACTTTGCCTCCACCTGACAGCTAGGACCCACCGGTTGTATCTTCACACGGAAGGAAGTGCCTCCGTGTTATGCGAAAAAAATTATTCCTCCCGTTGACAGCTGGGACCCGTCAGATTTGGTGGCTGACTTGTGGACCTACTAAGCGGACGCGTACGCAGGGCTTTGTCTACTTAATCAACAAATGATTCTAGTAGCTGGACCGTTGGATGTTAATCCAACAGCCGTGCTCCTTCTTCAACCTCTGTTCTTGCTCCTGTCTCCCGTGGGCGGCACCGCATGAAAGGATCGATATAGTTGACTAGAGGGGGGGTGAATAGGCAACTAACAATTTTTAGCTTTTCTTTACCAAATTAAACTTTGCATCAAAGTAGGTTGTCTAGATATGCAACTAGGTGAGCAACCTATATGATGCAGCAACAACAAGCACACAAGCAAGCAGGGGTACAACACAAATAAGGTTGCACAAGTAGAGGCACGAGATAACCAAGAGTGGAGCCGGTGAAGACGAGGATGTGTTACCGAAGTTCCTTCCTTTTGAGGGGAAGTACGTCTCTGTTAGAGCAGTGTGGAGGCACAATGCTCCCCAAGAAGCAACTAGGGCCACCATATTCTCCTCACGTCCTCACACAATGCGAGATGCCGTGATTCCACTATTGGTGTCCTTGAAGGCGGCGACCGAACCTTTACAAACAAGGTTGGGGCAATCTCCACAACTTAATTGGAGGCTCCCAACGACACCACGAAGCTTCACCACAATGGACTATGGCTCCGCAGTGACCTCAACCGTCTAGGGTGCTCAAACACCCAAGAGTAACAAGATCCGCTAGGGGAT
>NC_041393.1:220068812-220134942 GCF_002162155.2 Triticum dicoccoides | reverse complement strand
GGGAAATCAAATTTCTCTTGGTGGAAGTGTAGATCTGGGCCTTCTCAACCAATCCCGAGCAAATCAACAAGTTTGATTGGCTAGGGAGAGAGATTGGGCGAAAATGGAGCTTGGAGCAACAATGGAGCTTTGGGGGAAGAGGTCAGTCAACTTTGGAGAAGAAGACCCCCTTTTATAGAGAGGGGAACAATCCAACCGCTACCCCCCAGAACAGCCCCGCAGAGGGCGGTACTACCACAGGGGGCAGCGGTACTACCGCTAGCCCCAGTGGTACTACCGCTCCCCCTCGCGGTACTGCCGTGCAGCCAGGGAGGGCAAGCAGATGGGCAGAGGATGGATCCAGTGCGGTACTGCCGCGGTGGTAGGGTGCTACTATCGCTCTCGAGCGGTACTACCGCTTCTACTGCCGCTGCTTAGTGTCGCACAATCCGACACGAGGAGCGACCCCCTCGAGTCAACGCAGTAGGAGCCCAGTACCGCAGCGGTACTACGGCTGAGGACCCACAGGCGGTACTAACGCTGTAGAGCGGTACTGCCGCCTGTGGCTCTTGAGCGGTACTACCGCTGGGCACCATGGTACTACCGCTGGGACCAAGCCACACCCATAGAAGGGGAAGAAAACCTCCATCGAAGCGGGAAGGCTCAGTGAGTGCAAAACGGATGTGTACGTGTTGATTCCACCCTAGCCTTACCAAAAGCGGACCCCCTCTTGATAGTACGGTGACTCCTACAAAAAATGTCGACCAAAACAGAAACGAAAGAGCTACACCGTCTTGATTAAAACTCCGAGTGGAAGGAATCATCTCATGCCAAAGGATGAATCTCTGAAATGCTCAAAGCACATGATTAGTCCGTAAATGTGTTGTCATCAATCGCCAAAATTACATCGAGAGAGATATGCCTTAACACCGCGGTTGTGCTGCCGCGCACCCGAACCAGTCAAGTTTCCCACTCCTCTCCATCTGCGACTCCACTGCCGGTCTTCCCCATATCTGGGTCGTTCCAGTCTGGGGCCTCGCCGTCGTCCACCAGCCTTGGTGTGCTCGACATGGTGTGGTCAACATGGTCAACAACTGAGAGTCATCGAAAGATGACTGTACGTGAGAGGCTGACAGTGGGGACGCACCATGCCCATGGACGCATGCATGCAACGGAATGCGGCATGATAAACGTGGTCAAGGAACGACTTCCATCGGAAGAGTACTGTACGTGGAGAGGCTGACAGCTGGGTCCACGGCCGCAGCAAGGAAGTGCCTCCTTATTACGCGGAAAATAATGATTCATCCACCTGACAGCAGGGACCCACCGAATGGGTCACCGTATTTCATGAAAAAAAATGTTTCCCCCCTGACTGCTGGGACCCACCAGCTACATCTTCGCACGCAAGGAAGTGCATCCGGGCAAAAAAAAACGATTCGCCTCCCTGACTGCTGGGACCCACCAGCTACATCTTCGCACGCAAGGAAGTGCCTGACAGTCAGGACCCACCTGGTCGAAACGTACGTAGCGTTGTCATTTTTGTCACGAACGTGTACGTACATACTGGTCGATGTAGAGGCGCGCACGTGCCATAGTAGAGGCGCGCACGTAGCATGTACACGTACGTACAACAACCAGTGTGCAAGAAACAAAATATGGCCACGTACATACATACGGGCGGGGTCTCAAACGCCTATTCGCGCATACGTACGGCCAGGGCTCGTGTACATGGCTGGGTTGGAACGGAGAAACTGCATCGCCGTTGTGTTCATGAGTAGCCAACCGGCTGGGTCGGAACAGAATGCGTCGTTGTGTTCATCGGGAGGGCTTGGACGGAACAGCTGATGGAAACGAGGCCTAGCATACCGCACAACGAAGGAAACGACCTTGTGTTCGACCGGCCACGGTCAAAACGGGATCCTGTTCATCGGGAGGGGTCTGGCGTACCGCAAAAAGGAGGAAACAGACTTCTGTTGGACCTCCTATGGTCGAAACAGGGTCCTGTTGATCGGGAGGGGTGTGGCGTTCCATAAAATGGAGGAAACGGACTTGTGTTGGAGCGCTATGATCGAAACGGGGGTCCTATTCATCAGGAGGGGTGCGGCGTACCGCTAAATGGGACTTCACGGGATATTGTTCATCTCTACCGTCGACCTCCTCCAACCTCCACAGTCTACTGTTCATCCACCGTCGACCTCCTCCAGCCTCCACCTGCGACTGTTCATCCACGGTCTACTATTCATCCAGCCCTCCACTGGCTACTGTTCAACCAGCCCTCCATGGGGTCGTCCTGTTCATCCAGCCCTCCACGGGGTCCTGTTCATCCAGCCCCAACCGGCTCGATCGGGGTCCTGTTCATCCAGAGGCAACACCATGGGTCCTATTCATCCACCCCCACCGGGAACTATTCATCCAAACCCCCCAGCAACGCTCACTGTTCATCCAGAGGCAGCATCAATCGTCTTCAGTTAGCACCAGTAGCGAAGGAATCGCTCGATCGCTCGGGTTCAGTAATATGTGGCCTGCAGTGCAATTGCTCAAGTTCAGTTAGGCGATGCCTCGCTCGGGTTCAATTAGAGCCCAACGCCTCGCACCCACACGTGTACGGTACGAGAGAAACACGCATCACTCGACCCTCGACCACCCACCGTAACCGGGAACTCCCTGATATTTTCCTCGCCCTCGCTTCTACCACGGTTTTTTCCGTCATGGGCGGCCCAAAGAATGTCATGCAGCTGTGTGTCCGGCCCTCCCAGGACGAAAAGCTCATTTTCTGTCATGTTTTTTGTCATAGAAGTAGGAGCCCACCACATCTATGATGGTACCGGGTTTTGTCACAATTATCATCATAGAAGTGTCATAAGTATGACAGGTAAAAAAATCGTTCGGCCCAAAATGTCACAGATGTGTCTTTTTTGTAGTGCATGGGTAGGCTTATCGAACGCAGTTGGGGCCAAAGGACGCCGGTGGGTTCCGAAGGAGAGATTGGGGGCAAGCGCTGTGAGACACACGATGTACCCAGGTTCGGGGCCCTTCGAGGGAGGTAACACCCCTAGTCCTGCCAGATCTACTATGATGATCACTAGAGGGATACAATGGTGCTTCTGGACCTGTTTGGGTGGAGCAGCAAGAAGTAGCTTGCTCTCTTATTCTCCTTGCATGTGCGTGTGTGTGAGAGAGAGAGAGAGAGAGTGAGTGGAACGAAAGAGACGACTCCCTGCATGGGAGGCTCCTGGGAGGTCTTATAGGCCAGCCTCCCAGGGTACAATGGTAAATCTAAGTGGGGACGAGGCACTGGTGTCTTTGTCTTCTAGTCGGGCCCGCCGGTTGCAGGAGCCACTGGTTGGACGCCATTGTGGCATGTCACCTGCCGCTTCACGAGGCAGTTGGCACAATGCCGCGTCGTGCTGATGTCAGTCGGCTCGGTCAGCGGAGCCGCGTGCACTGTTGCCACACCTCCCCCGGTCAGCGGTGAGGGTTGCATTGTTGCCCTGCTCTCTCCATCGTGGGGAGAGGTCTTGTCGTACGGTTGAATGGGACGGGCACTGACCCACCGTCTGCCGGTTGTGGCTAGCCAACCGGAGCTTTGTCGTCGTGCCCAGCCAGCCCGGAACCGGACGGCCGGCTGGAGGCCGAGCCGAACTGAGGGGCGCTTGCCGCCCCATTGTTTTCAAAATTGCTAAGTGTTGGGTGCGCCTACACGGGGGTCATCCCCCCATCATATCTCTTCCAACTAAGTTGATCTCTGAAAAAAAATGTAATCCCGCAAGCAGTCATTCCAGAACCAATTACAAATATACATGGTCTTCCACTCTATTCCCTAGAGGAAAGACAAGAAAGTAAATAATTCTTCAAAGGAATTGGCTCTATCGAAACAGAGGAATTGGCTCGCTCCTTCGCTCGTTGGGTAAGCCGAGAATGCATATTGCAACACGACACGAAAGAAATAACTCTTTGAAGAACATATATAAAATGTAAATAATAATAAAAGAAAATGCTTTTTAAATACATGAATCATCATATCACATCATTGTCGTCTTCCGCTCCCACACCTCCATTTCTCTGCCACATCCCCCTCCTCTCTAGACTTTGGACCCTTCGGGTGACTCCACCAGTTACCCCTCTTTCAGCACAGCTGGTGACAAGAACATTCTGAACTTCTTCTTATGTGTTGATCTTGAATGCCTAAAAGTATTGTTTGTGGAACAAATGTTTGCTCAACTAATTTAGCTGGCGAAAGTATGACACCCTAAATTGTATCATTGGGTCTAGGCATATGGGTTGCGCCAAGCTCATTATATGTAGTCTTTACATCACGATCGGCCTTTGCACCACATTTACATATGTTCAACAAAATAGAAAGAAGGAAAAGAAGGACCAACCGTAGGCCAGTACGAGCCACTCAAACTAAATATCTCTAACCCGCACGACAATAGATAAACAACAATCATCTCAACAAAGTACACCACAAAATCTAAAGAAATTTAACAAAAGAAACATTAGGAAGATCCATCCTCTTGGCAGAAAGGTCACCCTTCATATTTTTCTCGCCATTGGTTCCCAACCATGTCTTGGTGAAAACACCTCCAGGATTACCATCTTTATCAACATTACTCTATCTTCAAGATTTTTTTGTCCTTGTACCTTCTGTAAGATCGCCTTTTGGTCTTCGTCCCTTCGATAAGATTGCCCAAGAGTTAATATAGCTGCAAAGTGAGAAAATGGTGAAGCCAGATCATTAGGATATATGTGCTAAAAACAAGCATTATTGCGAGTCTTCCAAATGATCCAACAAATGAGCCCCCGCGAAGAATCGGATTACGCTGGTTCATTGGGAAGGAACCTTCCTCTGCCCATCCCTCCCACTTTAATCTAGGTGGGGCACCCATGGCTATCGTGTTGGAACAATTCTCCTGTACGAACACACTAGTGAACCCGATCCAAATCGGACACGGTCGCTAGCGCCAGAAGGTCAATGTGTAGGAAGATGGGTGTGGCGCTGGGGAGGATTGGTGGCGGGTGGGACGGGGAAGGAGAACCTAGCGCTGGAAGTGGCGTGGAGGCGAGATTCATGGCGGTCGTATGCGTTCAGGAGGAGTTGTGCTCGTGCACATTCGCGAGGAGAAGGAGATGTGTGTGTGTGTGTGTGTGCACGCGCGCACGCACTTTTCTTTCATATTGTGCACTGTGAGGCCCAATATGATCTATAAGCCCAAAGATCGAACCGTTTTTCCCTCCAAAATATGTGACTTAAAGCAGGACCATGAATTTTTTTTCTTGAATAGGCACGAGTGTGCATACTTTGTATTAAAGAGGGAGAGGGGGAAGTGCCCCTTCCACGTTGGGAATACCAAGGTTTCTATATACACCCAACTCCACATGCACATACAACCTACTAGCCTAACTACTCGTGTCACTACCCGTTGTTAGTGCCGCAAGGAAGCTCTCCATGCCCGTCTTCGGTATGCCCGTCGTCACCCAAGATCTACCCTCGACACCTACTTGGTGGATTACATTCCTGGAGGATGGGCGAGCATCGTCACGATCGCATTGCGGTGCTTCCAAAGTTCCCACATAGCAAGCAGGGTGAGGGCCCTTGTGTCCTTGCTGCCTGCAGCATTACCACCTATGCTGCTGCACATGACAAGATGGGTGAGGATGATGGATTTATTATCTATAAGTTAGGAGATTTTCGGCAAAATGTTGCTATGGATCAAGAATATCAATTTCCTTTATTAATGGGTATAAATTACCTAGGAGTTAATATAGTTGCAAATTGAGAAAAGAATAGACATAATCACCAGGATATCCATGCCGAAAACAAGCACTATTGCGAGTATTCCAAACGATCCAACAAATGACAGCAACCCCACTAAGAGGCTGATTTAGTTGGTTCATTGGGAATGAAGAAATCTACCTCAAACATATCATCCACACTACATGGGCCCCTTTAAAATTTGAGAACACAAATCACCACTTGCCGCATGAACTTTGCCACAGAACACTCAAACAAAAAATGATTCAACGTATGTTTCTCTGAACAAAAATGATAGTGCTCGTCTCTTGTTCATCCCCTCTCATCGGATTGTCTTTAGCTAAGATACTGTTTCTTAGCATCAACCAAAGGAAAATCCTATTTTCCAGAGGGGTCTTGAGCTTTCATAAGTGTTCACAAGTCGCCACCACCCCTGCCTTGAGATGAAGATAAAGCTTATACGCGATCCTACGGAGAATCACATTGTCTTAGCTTCCTAGTCGCCATCTTCTTTTTTTGAGCTGAAACCGTAGAACAATCATTCTACGGTATTTTCTATATTCAATAATAAGTAAAAGTATATTTACAAACGGGTAAGGAGCCAACAAGCAGGACATCAACCCACACCAGTTTTAGGAAACATAACTATCATGATGAAATTAGAGATTATGCTCTATCCAACTCGTAATCAAATCAGCTTTCTTTGCCTTTGCTCTAAGTCTAGTCATTTCCATGCCTTCTCGGAGATAATGTTGCCAGGATCCATAACTTATCGGTACCTTTTTGAAGATTTTATCATTTCTGATCATCCAGGTGCTCCAACAGCCCATAATCACTACTTCCATTGCAATATCCTTGGGCAGCTCACTAAGAGTGAAAAGAACTTCATCTTATGTAGAAGTGCCTCTGTGTTTAGCAGGAGCAACTCTATTCCAGCAGTAGCTAGCAAATTGGCAATCCCAAAAAAGATGACTCATGGTTTCATCAGTAGAATCTGCACAAAGGGCACAGTTGTAATCATCTAAGTGCATGCTTCTGCGCTGAATCAAATTCCTTGTGCTCAGCCTGTCATGCAGCAAAAGCCAAAAGAAAATTTTGTGCGTGAGCCTACATGCCATTTTCCAAACCTTCTGAAAGATCTCATGAGCATTACTAGGGCCAGCCATGGCTTTATATATGGTCATAGCTGAAAATTTATGAGTATTGTCTGCCATGATCCAAGAGTCTCTGTTTGTTATTTCTGCCCTGGTTGTCAAGATGTTGTGTCAAGCATTGAACTGATTGTATGCCTGGAGAGATAAAGGTCTATGAAACATGGTGCTCAGGTCTTCATACTGCTGTGCCTCTGCCAAGGTGATGTTAGCAGTTATAGCAAAAGAATGAAGTTCAGGGAACTGTGTGTTGACAAGCATGTTTAACCACTTGTCTGGCCAGAAAAGTAATGTGTCTCCTCTGCCTGCTTTGCACCTTGTATGGGCCTTGAAGGTAGGAAGAAGTTTCAGTATTGCTCTCCACCAGAATGACCCAATCATTCTATCTCCTGGTAGGCTGTTTTGATAATAAGCTTCCCAAACAATATTGACCCAGGGGCTGTCCTCTCTGTTGAGGAATTTATGCAGAAATTTCATGAGAAGGGCTTGATTATGTGCTTACAAATCTAGAACACCCAAACCACCATGGGATTTAGGAAGACAGACTTTTTCCCAAGCAATCAAAACCATGCCTCTGTCCTGTGTCCCATATTTCCTCCAGAAGAAATTCATCAAATAGGAGTTGATTTGTTTAAGCACAGTCTTTGGGATCATGAGAGTACACATGAAGAATATAGGCATGCTGGTGAATACTGATTTGAGAAGAGTTAGCTTATCTCCAGAGGATAGCATGGTTGAGCAACTAAGCAATCTGTTCTCAATTCTTTTCAACATAGGCATGACTCTTGAACTTTGGGTTTTGAAGAGCTCAAAGGAAGGCCCAGATAAGAGTGCGGCGAATAGCCAATCTTACAACCCAGCAAAGCCGATAGTTCCAGCATTTTCTCATGTGCAATGTTAATTGAGATGAGAGTGGACTTGGCACAATTAATCTGCAGGCCAGAAAATTCAGCATAGTGCAAAAGCAGATTCTTGATATGTTGTACTTGCCTAAGATCAGCCTTTGCTACAAGCATAGTGTCATCGGCATACTGTACAATTGGGAAATCAGCAGCAGAGTTATGTTGCAATGGTGACTGAATCAGATGATTTCTCATGGCTTCATTAAGCATGCTTTGCAGGATATCAGCTGCAAGTACAAAGATGAGAGGGGATAGTGGATCTCCCTGCCTGGCCCCTTTTAAGCATAAAAATTGTTTGCCAGGTACACCATTCAGAAGGATATAGGAATAGCCAGTTCCATAAATCATCTTGATCCAGTTGATCCACTTTTCTCCAAATCCTTTGGCTTGAAGAGTCTGGACAATAGTGTCATGGCTAAGCATGTCAAAAGCTTTTTCAAAATCCAGTTTTAGCATAATGAGCTCTTGTTTACTCTGATAACACTGATGAATATATTCATATGCCCATGCAAGACAATCTTGTATGCACCTCTTATTCAGAAACCCATATTGGTTCTTATGCACCATATTTAGAATGTAACCTTGCAATCTATTTGCCAGAAGCTTTGTGATAATCTTAAGAGTGCAATTGAGTAGAGAGATTGGTCTGAAATCTGATGGGCAAACAGCAGAATCCTTCTTAGGGATGAGTGTGATAAAAGAATAGTTAATGCTTTGAAGATTAACTTTTCCAGAGTGGAAGTCTTCAATCAACTTGTAGAAATCAACAGCAATAATGTCCCAGTAGTTTTTCAAAAAAGCAGCATTAAATCCATCGTGCCCTGGGGACTTGTCTGTAGGCATGTTATGCACCACCTTGTCAATCTCTTCTTTAGAAAAAGGGGCTTCCAGTGCAGAGAGATCTTCCAAAGGGTTTAATAGTTGGTGGATCTGGAGTGGGTTACTAGTGGCTGCTCTAGTTCCCATTCTTGCTTTAAAATCCCTGAGAAGTATGGCAGCCTTGGCATGGTGCTCATGATGCTCAAATCCATTTTCAACCTTTAACACTACAATACAATTATTCCTCATTTTGATAGTAGCCTTAGCTTGAAAGTACTTAGTGTTGGCTTCTCCCACTTTGATCTGCCTAATAGTTGCTCTTTGTTTCCAATAGACTCTTTGATGCTCTAGAATGACTTATGTTCCTTAACAGCATCTCTGCCTTCTTTTTCATCAGTGGTCAAGCTTCTGCATTCCTCAAAATAATCATAACAAAGAATAAGGAAATTGGAATTGTCAATGATCTTCTTCAAATCAGATAGATCCCTAGCCCAGGTCTTCAATCCTTTCCTCAATCTTTTAAACTTGGTAGCAATCACTTTAGCACTGTCTTGTTCATTCACTGGTTGTGACCAAATATTCTGTACAATCTCTCTGAACTGATAATGTTCTAGCCAGTAGTTCTCAAATCTGAAGACCTTGGATTTTGGGATTTTTGTGCCAATAGAAATCATAATAGGAATATGATTAGAAGTTGTTTTTGCAAGAGGAAGAGCCATGGTGCTAGGGTATTTAAGTTCCCATGCTTCAGAGGTAAAGCACCCGTCCAATTTCTCCAGCAAAGGGGCATCTTGCATATTACTCCAAGTGTAATTTCTGCCCTTTAAATGGATTTCAATCAATGCCTGCATGTTTATGGCTTCATTGAAGGAGAGCATATCATCAATACACCCTCCTTCTATGCTTCTATTATGTGGGTACCTAATATAATTGAA
Organism: Triticum dicoccoides; assembly: GCF_002162155.2. Classification (NCBI taxonomy): domain Eukaryota; kingdom Viridiplantae; phylum Streptophyta; class Magnoliopsida; order Poales; family Poaceae; genus Triticum; species Triticum dicoccoides. The sequence goes on along the minus strand of NC_041393.1, from coordinate 220,125,401 downwards.
ATCACCCATAATAATCCAGTTTGCATCATCAGCCATAGGAAAGTTCAGAAACCAGTTGATGAAATCTGCCCTCTCATTGGGTTGACATGGCCCATAAACATTAGTCAGAAACTAGGAGTCACCATCCAGCTTAGAAGAAAATTGAATGGTCAAGGAGAACTCATTGATATGGTGGAGTTGGCCAAAGAAGATGTTGTCATTCCAAGAAATCAAGAGACTCCCAGAGGCACCCACAGAAGGAAGATAAGAGAATTTGGAGATAGTTCTAGGACAGAAATTTTTGAGATAGGCCGAATTGATCTGCTCCCTCTTGGTTTCCCGAAGACAAAGGATGGCACATCTGGATTCCTGCACTTTGTTAGAATGGCTGTCCACTTTTTTGGATCATTAAGTCCTCGAATGTTCCAATTCAGAATATTCCAATTTCTGTTCATCAGGGGGATATTGAGCAGCACAAGCAACCACAACACTTGAAGGAAGAGAAGTAAGGCAGACAAGACCCAGGACAAGAAAAAAGGATAGATCTTGCAGAGGGATGAACCCAAAAGTCTGCACCAGGCTACTCATATAAAAAGTGCTCCAACAACTGGTCATATAAAACAAGGACCGCAGATACATCAGACACATTGCATACATAAAGGTTCTAATAAAGAAACTGAGTCTGTAAAGCTCTCAGGAGTGGCTTTAGAGCCATTTCTTGCTCTTCTCCTTGGTGCCCTTGCCACCATCCATCACCAGGCCTTCTCCTTTTCCTTTCTTGGATCTCTTAGTATGTTGTCCTCCAGAAATCTCCTTGTCAGGAACCTTACAGAAGGAGGTGTTCAGAGATTTAACTATTTTAGCAGATAGTGTAGCTGGTGAAACATGACAAGCCAGACAATTCTTATCTCTACATACTACTTGCTTGAAACCTTTAGATAGTTTTTGTAATCTGCAGCTCCTCCTTACCTCAGTTTCCACCATGGGGATGTTATCCTTCCTCTTCTTGCTTTTATGTAGAGCAGAGGTAGAAGAGGCTGACATAGATTCAGAGGTACACTTGTCCTCTGATGCCTCCACTCCTTGTCCCTGAGAATCCTGAGAAGGAGTAGAAACAAGACATGCCAAGACATCACTACTATGACAGATCTCAGGGACAGAGAAAGGTAGAGTAGAATTACAAGAAGATGCTTGCTTGATGATTTCCCAAACTATGGATGAGATGATTTTTTTTGCCCAAGGGAATTTATCTGGATTGAGGAAATTAACTAAAAGAAAGTTAACCCAATCTGATGGTACCTGAATAATGTTGACACTGTTAGGTTTTAGAGCAAAATGTTGTTTCCAAATCTTTGCACCTTCCTTACCAAGCAGGGCTTCCTCATTGACCTCTTGTAGAACCTCATGATCCCTAACAGAGGAGGATTCTGGGCAAAGGGTGTGATACTGATTAGCATAGGCTCTGATAGGGAAGCCAGGGGGAGCAGATAAGTCTAAATAATTGCCTGTACCTGTATTTTCCTGAGCCATCTCTAACTCTTTATCATTAATCTGAGCAGCTAGAGGCAGAGGGTTATTAGTATCATTCACTGTTGCCACAGCCACAGCAGTGTTCTCTGAATCCTTAAGTCTTTACAAATTATCAGGCTGAGAGATTGAATTCAGTCTAGGGTCATCAAGTGAGTTTCTGTTGTCCCAAATCGCATCAGTGTTGAGAGCCTCAATCATGGGGCCTACCAGCTGTACCATTGGCAGCACATGGGGAACATGTTGGTGCACAGGCAAGGGCTCAATATGTTGGGCTGCAAGTAAGTCCTGCCGGCCCAAGACCGGCAAAGGTATCTCTTGTTGGGCCAGAAGCTGCTCCAGTTCAGGTCCATTGGGCTGCAGTTCATTCAAATCTGGTAGCAATACAAGCATTGGCGCCATAGGGCTATTAGCAGATGCATCAGAGCTAGCACTGTTGTCAGGTGGAACCTGTGAACCAGTGAGAATATTGTTTGCTTCCTGGGCCTCATTAACTTCCTCATCCATTGGAGCCATCAGATCATTGAGAGCCAGAAACTCACCTGCATGAAGCTCAATATCTGCATTTGGTGGTAAAGCCCAATGCCCCCAGCCTAGTAAATCCTCTTCTACATCCTCTTCGACCTCCTATAATTGATTAGCAACATGTCCCTGTACTGGTTCTAGAGCAAGCTGGAGATCAAGCTGAGGATTATTCTGTTGGACAGGAATATGAACATCATCATGTTCATGCTGCTGGAGTGGTCCAACAAAATGGTTATGCTGATTTGGATGGAAATTGAGTTGTGCAGGAGCCGGATGTGGATTTCCAAAAGGATCAATTGGATCTTCGTCAGGGGCCTCAGCTCCCAAAATCTGATGCTGCAAGATAACTACTGGGAAAGTGAGGGAGTCTGTCTGAAAGTCATATCCCTCCCCAAAGACTAGGCTAGCAGGGATGTCACTCAACTGCTCAACTCTCACTTTAACCATCAGATTGGCACAAGTGCTTCTATTTCTGTCCCAGCTTAGAAATTTTCCAAATTTGCTGATAGCGTTGTTAAGTTCTTGAATGTCTCTCCTGTTAAACGGATAGCCATAGAGAAGGATCCAAACGTCTCTGTTCATAACCAGTCGCCTCCAATTCAGGCCCTTGTTGTGTGGTTGGAAAACCACATGAACATCAGTGAAAGGGTGGGGACTATCAGAAACCAGTGAATCCCTATCAAAGACACTTGCCAACTTGATGTACGCTTGGCCAAAAGGACACGACTCAATCTCTGAAAACCCTATGCGCTTGTCATCCAGAAAGTCAGTGAGTACCTCTCTGACCGTATTGAACGCCACTGGAAGATTGGGCATAGGAACAATCGTCGCGATGGCCCATTCCTCATGGGTTGCAGGCGCCGCACCATTGATGATCTTGATGCATGCAGTCCTACCCTCCACCTCGATGCTCTGGTGGTTTGGCGGAAGAAATGGCCTGGGGTCGAACGGGAAGGTGGCCATAGCACCTGCTGTGCTAGACTGCGGCAGTGTGGAAGATGAGGCTATGGAGTTTGGATTGGGCGAGATTGTGGCTGCTAGGAGACACTGGGGGACGGAAGTTTGGAAGGAGCTGCAAAGAGGGCTACCAACCCGGCGGAGAGGAAGGGCATTAATGTGATTAGCAGGGGCGGCTGGTGTTGTGACTGCGTGATTAGTCACAATCGCGGGAACAGTGGCCACTTGCCTCGAAAACTCGACCGTTGGACGACTCTGAGGATTGGGCTTGTTGACTCGGTCTTGTTGGGCCTGCGAGTAGCAATCTCGTCCAATGTGGCCCCGTCTCTTGCACTTGTGACACTTGATACGATTCGTGCAGCTGGGCCTGATATGGCCCGGAAGAAGACATCGGACACAGTAGTTTATCTGTGGGCCTTTTTGAAAACGAGATGATCCCACCTCCTGCGTAGCAACTGACGAATAATGGGCATTAACTCCGTGTTGATGAGCAGCATTAGAGGAAGGTGGAGAACGCGCAAGATTTTGACGATCAACCGGACGAACCGCATGGCTCGAATCTCTGAAGGTAGCGGGAGATCTAAGAGCTTGAAGATAAGATTTTCTAGGATGGTTTCTGAAAATATGAGTCCACTCGTCTTCTTTCTCTTGCAGATATTGATCTAGTTCCCAGCTAGAATTAGGACCCCCATTACCCCAGAGAAGGAAATTGATATTGATCAGGGGGAGAGATACATTACCCTCCTTGATAATGGAGAAGCCAACTTATTTGGATGAGACGGAAAATTTGAAAGACCAATTCTGAAGACGAGATACCTTATAGAGAGAAGCGCGCCCACCGAAGCAAGAGAGGAGGATAGTGCTAACAGATTCCTCAGTGAGGCTGATACGAGATCTGGTGAACTCAGCAACAAGGATGAATTCCTCCATATCCTTTCCTTCCTCAAAGTTGATCTTGACACCCCATTTTCTCCAAACTTCAGCCGCAAAGTCCTGCCCTTGGTCGAAGTTCAAATCTGCAAGAGACATGGCTAGGAAGGAGAAGATCAGCGGGGAAGAGAGAAACGTAGGTGGACGCCGGGGCCGGAATGGCCACCGGCGGCGCTAGGAGCGGGGCGCAAGGCGTGGGGGAGCGGGGCGCTAGAGCGGAGCGGGGCGGGCCTTCTCGATGAGATCTGATTCGTTCGATTTGCTGGACCGCAAAGTCTTTGGTCTACGGTCTTGCCTGCCTGCTGGTTATCTCATCGCCATCTTCTTCACTCAGCGACACAGAAGTAATCTTTTCGTGGAGCTGTTGCGACTCCGCTTTCTTCACTGTTTTATTCTTTAAGAGCATTTATAGTCGGACTTTGCAAATCTGGACCCTCAAACGCTCGTGGACATGACCGAGCGCGTCCGCGGACGATGATCGGTCACGCCTCAATTTCGCTACCCTGCATCTGTCCCTCTCATATTTCAACCATAAATCCATACAAAGCATGCATAAGAAATCCTACGTACTACATGCTATGTATTACCCTAGCTACTATTCGTCGTCGGAGATGTCAATGACAATGGTGCAGGACGCCGGCTGGACGGGCGGGTAGGAGAGCTCCGGCTCATCCTCCTCCTGCTCGACCTCATCCATGTAGGCGAGCATCTCCGCCTCCTCCGCGGCCTGCTGCGCCTCCATCTCCTGCCGGCGACGGCATCTGGCCTCCGCAGCCGACTTCGACCGAAGGGAATCGAGGATGGCCTGCTCCTGCAGATCCTCGTCGCCTGCGTCCCCCACATCCTCCTTCTCCAACTCATCCTCCTCAACTTCCTCCTCCACTTCCTCCTCCTACTCCTCCAACTCCTCTAGATCCACTGCATCCGGAGGTAGCCCTGCGGCGACCCGGGCTTCAGGCCTAGCCCGGATATGCTCAAGGAGCTCGGGCCAGCGCTCCGGAGTCAGAAATGGCTCGCTCCTCACCTGGTGGCGTGGAAGCATGGCTACTAGGCGGATGGATGGAGTGGAAAGTGGCGGCGGCGGCGGATAGTTGGAGGAAAATGTGCATGGATGGTAGGGTTTCGCCGGTCGACTTAAATAGCCGGGCCGGTCAACGATGGTAGGGTTTCGGACCGCCGGGTTTCAGGACGTTTCCGGCTAGGACCCTTTCGTCAGTCATACGTGACGGACGTGGCGGGCGCCTCATATTTAGGCTGGATATGAGACGTGCCGGTCACTCCGGGCGTTTGAGGCGTCCGTCTGAGTCAAAAAAATCATGACCGGGCGGTCCGGCCGGTCGTTTGAGGAGGGTTTGAAGCGCCCGGCTACAGATGCTCTAAGAAGGTAATTAGTTGTGCCTCTGAAATTCTATGTCAACAGTGCTAAATCTTGCTCCAGTGCGCCGCCCATACTTGACAGCGAACCCAACCTGTGCCATGGGGCCTGCGCAGTTAGCCGTCCATGCCCGATTCCAGCGATTTGACACCGAATCAGCCTACCTATCTCACTGGGCATGTTGGGCCTCCGGTAGGCACACGTCGATGTTGCTTTCCGTATATTCTATGTTGTCATCCTCACACCACGTAATAAAGCAAGGAAAAGGACATGCATAACGTTCCACCCTCGCAGATTCACCACAAACGCTAGGCTGTCCACGCATCAGCTGGACACACTCTGGCTCTCGAACTTTGAAAAGACCAGATGGTATAGCGCTGGCCAAGCTTTTTTCTTTTCTTTCCTTTCCTTTCTGTCGTTTCTTCAGACACTGTAACTTGCATGGTTGATTATCTGCGACGGTACCTTCCAAAGCTTCAATCGCTCCTGATAATGCAGGCTAACTCGCCGGACACAATGCATAAAACACAAGTGATCAACAGCTAAGTAAATTATCCTGCATGCACGTACTCTAGACTTAACTAATCACACCATCATCACCATGCATAAAAGGGCCGACTCGATCGATCAATGGATCGATGCACTGCCAGCTTTGAGCGGTGTCCACGATCTATCGTCATCGGCTTCCATTTTTTTGTGCATGCACTTGCTTTTGGGAGTATGATATACCAAGCGGGAGATCAGCTCAGCTGCCGTAATTATTGTTGCCCACGGAGCTGACAGCTCATGACACATGCGATCACTTAGCTTCATGTTAGCTGTAAAACTTCTCGATCGTAGCTGTGATGTCCTCTGTTTTCACATCATTCATGCATAAATAAGAAATAAAATGTAGTACGTGCTACTAGCTCATAGTACATTTAGATAGTTTACTGGACCACTCTTCGATAGAAAGATTAACATCATCAGGCTCCTCTCGATTGATGATGCTAGGCAGTAGCACTAACGTATTCCGCGTTCATCTCACGCTGTACACTATAATTAATCTCACGGCTCTCAATCTGTAACAATTTCCAGTACCAAATCAAGTCTAATGTTTTGAAACTAATGCTATTGTAGCTGCAATGTACGTAGCTAGCTAGCGTCCACGCACATCATTGCGCTCTTGGCCACGATTTGGGCATTTGGACATCATCATCATCCTTAACCTCTGGCACGTCAGTCTACTCAACATAGCTGCATTCATTCATCTCCAATGGTTTCTTTCTTTGCCTCTAAGTCAATCCCAACAGTATCTTCACCACTTGTGTCGCACCAGCTAGGGCAAAGAGATTACACCCAGTAGCTACTAGTACCACTTCATTATGAGGAGGAAAATGTTAACTAAATTCCAGATATACTGACGTGGCATCACACTTTGACATACACGCTCTGCCTTTTTTTACACGGAACTGCTTCGCAGACGACAAATATGTGCACGACCACTGCACGATAAGCATCTAGCGGCCTGCTGTCTGCTGTTGCCATGCAATGGACGGAGCTGATTGCATTGTCGTGCACACATCGTCCGCCACTATCGTGTGTATAGCACTGCTCTTTTTTACACGTAGCTCTAGGTGACTGCGCCGCTTTCAACTGCAGATTTATTGATCATCTGCCAAGAAGATATACACCACTCGATCTATAGGGATCATGTCACGACCTTCAATGGCGACATTCGAGCGCACATTCTTCGGCTCAAGTTGCATTGTCTCTACGCCACCATCGAGTGCGCCGTGGAAAACCGAGATATATCGATCTCCCTGTTCTCTGTGCCTTTGCAATCCCCATAAAAAATAATAATCCGTGTTTGCTAATCGTGAGGTGCCTGCATTTTCCAGTGCTAGTCGTATTTCTACTTTCTCTGAGGCTGGAGGTGGGGACAATACCATCAGCGCAGCGACGAGCGTGGACGGAGACGGGGACGATGCTGCGACCGCCGCGTCCCAATCGGTGGCAAGGAAACGGGTTTAACGGGCGCGAGCACTAGGCTTGCCGGCGCCGGAACATGGGTTGAGGGGTTTATAGGGATGGCCCAAGCACAACAGTGTGCCAGTGTAGGGAGGTTGAGGAGAAGGCGGGGTGGCGACGTGGAGTGCAGCAACGCCCGACGGCGGCGGGGTGTGTTGAAATCAAAGCCCTCTAGCTACCTCTCCTCTCACTCGAACGGAGGTGGAAGAAGAAGAACAATGGACACAAGATTTTTTGGCCGGCGACGAACGCCGCCATGGGCGTTCAAACGCCCCAATCCTTTTCCTCTTTATAGTGGTTACATAGCTTACCCTCGGCTCACCTTCTCTACACACACACAGGCTCTATAAATAACCTTGCGCACGCATATCCACGGCCACACCGGCCACTAACACACGCATGCAGGGATCGCCCAACCACTAACCCACTAGACACATGCATGCATATCTACTGACTTGGCCGGCACACATTTGGCCACTACCTATGACCCAGCCAACTAACAGCTTAACAGACTCACGCGACGTACGCACATACGCACAACACACATGCGCACCCACCCACGTCACACACGCGCACAGACGCGCCACGGCACACATGGCTTATGGCTAATATTCTCCCCTCTAAGCCATGACTGTGCCGCCCATCTTGACGTACAGGACACCGGCTCTTCGTCGACTGTCGCGAGGAACACCATCTTCTCGACGCATCAACGGCCTTGATTCCCTCGAACTCGAACTCGACTCCGGGCACTGCCATTACAACGTACACGGGGTTTTATACCCAGGGACGCGCCGGGCGCGCACCCACGTCCCAGCCCACGTCAAGCGCCCGTCCCGCCCGCTCTACCCGCGCCCCCTCCGACATGCACGCACACGTCTGGGCGCGGCGAGCCCGCGATGGACCAGCTCAACGCGCACACCCCCGCTCGCCAACGGCCACCCTACACCACGGTCCCGCCGCGCCTGACATGCCCGGCGCGCGCCCATACACGCGCCTGACGCATCCGACACGAGCTCCGCGGCTCCGTGCCACGAGCCTCCACGGTTGTCACGCCGAGCCGCCGCGACCTCTGCGCCACCACGCAGGTCCTTCGCGACCTCCTCGTCTCCGCGACCGCTGTGCCCTTCGCGCGCACTCCCCACGTCCCCGCGCTCCCGGCCCGCGCTCCCGTCGCGCACGTACGCGATCTGCGCAACCAGGTCCAGTGCCTCGACGTGGTCCACTCCCGCGGTCCCGACGCGCCCGACGCGTCCAGTACGCACCCATAACACGCACCGGTCAAGCCCGACTCGCCGCCACGGCTTATTGCCCTGCACCGCTGCGGACTCCATGTCGCCATGCAGTGCCTCCACGCCGCCACGCCGTGCTGCGCCGCCGCGCCACCACGCAGCACCTCGGCGGCCTCCGCGGTCGCCGCACGTACGACGTCACCGCCCGCCGCCTCCGCCACGCGCCATGGCAGCCACAGCGCCGACCACCTCCATAGGCCGACACACGGCCCGGAGCTCCATCGCGTAGCCGCCGGCGAGCGCCGCCATCGCTGCCACGCCTCCGGCACGGCGAGCACGCCCAAGACACCAAGCTCATGATACCAAATGTTGGAACCGAAGCCCTCTAGCTACCTCTCCTCTCACTCGAACGGAGGTGGAAGAAGAAGAACAGTGGACACAAGATTTTCTGGCCGGCGACGAACGCCGCCACGGGCGTTCAAACGCCCCAATCCTTTTCCTCTTTACAATGGCTACATAGCTTACCCTCGGCTCACCTTCTCTACACACACGCAGGCTCTATAAATAACCTTGCGCACGCACACATCCACGGCCACACCGGCCACTAACACACGCATGTAGGGATCGCCCAACCACTAACCCACTAGACACATGCATGCATATCTACTGACTTGGCGGCACACATTTGGCCACTACCTATGACCCAGCCAACTAACAGCTTAACAGACTCATGCGACGTACGCACATCCGCACAACGCACATGCGCACCCACCCACGTCACACACGCGCACAGACGCGCCACGGCACACATGGCTTATGGCTAATAGGGTGGAGGCAGGCGGATGGGACTGAGGTTGAAGATGATCATCTAGTCGTTCAGCATGCGTCCAACGACCGAGATTTTTGACCGACGTCAAATTTTTTTTCAAGTACCCGAGGATATGTGGTTTGTGCATAAACAAATCATTCTAACAAAGAATAATTTGGTTAAGCGCAACTGGATAGGATCTACTAGGTGTAGTTTTTGTGATCGGGACGAAACTATCAAGCACCTCTTCTTTGACTGCCCTTTCGCAAAGGTTTCGTGGCACACGGTGCATATTGCCTTTAACATTACTCCTCCGAATTTGGTCAGTACGTTATTTGGAACGTGGCTTGTTGCGATAGGGTCCGAAATAGCCAAACACATTCGTGTAGGAGTATGTGCTTTGTTGTGGGCAATTTGAAATTGCAGAAATGATTTGACCTTTAACAGAAAAACGAATATTCATTTTTTATAGGTTATTCCAAGCTAGTGCGCTGATCCGTATGTGGTCCTTACTCATTCCGATGGAGGCCAAGAAGCGTTTGGTTACTGGGTCTGTCCGATGGGAGATGGTAGCGCGGGATATCTTCAACCGGTTTGGATGACGGTCATACGGTTTGGATGGCGGTCATGTAATAGGATAGACAATTAGTTTACCTATATTTGTTTTGCTCTTTGTTTTGCCAGCCGGTTGTGGCTTTTGGGCCTTGTGTTTCTGGCGTTGTGGCTCTTTGTGAGCTCGCCTTTATTTTGCTTTCAGACTTTACGATCTTGTTGAACAACTTTATTTATATATTTATGTGGCCGTATGCATCGTTCTAATGCAGAGGTCGGGGAGACCCTCCTTTTTGAAAAAAAAATTACCTGAGGTATAGGCAATCTCGTAATATTATTAACATATGTGAGCACATGAATACACTTGGGTTCGAGCCATATCGAGCTTGCGTCCTTGTGTCCTCTTTGTTCATGCGTGGTTGATATCTCAAGACCCTTCCTTGCAGGTACTCAAACAAAACTTACGCCGAGGAACCTTTCATATTCTGATCGGTTTGTCTAATTTACATCTAAATGTTTTTTTAAAAATGTCACATCTAAACTCCCACAACTAACGCAACAACAAGAAACAAAAAAAAACTAGGATAAAAAAATAGACCACAAACGTAGTGAACAACAGGTTAGATGTAATATAATTATGTCACATTTAAATGTGTCCTAAACAAACCCTATTCTGGTATTCAAAATCAGGAGTTACTCAATTCTATTTCAGATAGGCTCCATAAGAAAACGAAAGGTCAAAATGCTAATAAATACTCCCTTCATCTCAAAATAAGTGTCTTAACTTTGTACTAACTCTAGTACAAAATTGTACTAAGATTGAGACACTTATTTTGGGACGGGGGGAGTATTAATTTATTCTCTAGTTCACCTAGTCTGATATTACCCATTTTCTAGGATCTTGAAACCACCAGTCATCCCGACCATAGCTGGCATAGACCTATAAGGCTGGTCATAGTGGGAGTAACATAGGTAGTAACATAGATGCCACATAAGCAAAATTGGTGATGTGGCAAGTAGTTAATGAGGAGAGAGGCAAATAGAGTAACATAATATGTTACCATCACATAGCGGTTTCCAATGCATAATGAGTCTACAAAGTAATAAATGAAGGCAACTATGTTACCACACCTATGACACTACCCACTATGAAGGTAGTAACATAGACTAGTAACATATGTATGTTACTAGTCTAAGTTACTCTCCACTATGACCAGCCTAAGAGGGAGAGAGGTAGCAAAATCATTTCCTTATTTTCTGATGGTAAATGACTAATGTTGCTAATTCATCTCTCGTTGATCTTGTGTCAAGTTTGATCTTCTTTCTCGATCAGATTTATTTTATTTGCAAAATTATTGTGCATTAGTCAATGGCCTTAACGATGATAGAAAATCAAGCAAGTCCTGAGACAACGAGGAGGGCAACCTGAAGTGGAAAGTGGAAAACATTTTTCCCCAAGCATGACAATGAAAACAAGAACAAAAGAGAAAAGAGAAAAATTGTAGTGTATTATCGTTAGAAGACCTCGCCATCAAATGAGAAGGAATTAAGAAAACCTCATAAACCATGGTGACATGATTTGTCGAATTGGAGAAAGAATTAATAATTTTAGAATGATACCTTCATCTAAAGTTGGAGTAAAGCAGCGACAAGCAATATGGATGGATGGAAGGGAGTAGTTTAATTCGTGTATAAGGATAAGAAATGTGACCAGCAGAGAGTGATGAGATTAATCAAGAAGCAAATCGAATGGTGATTTTTTTGGCTGGTTTTATTAGATAGTACTAGCCATTCCAAAAACCAAATAAAAATACCCAGCATTTATTTTGCGCCGATCTGGACCAGCGGTAGGCTAGTACTCCCTCCGATCCTAATTAGTCTGCGTATAACTTTTTTCGTTTTTTCCCTCAATACTCTGCGTGTTCCAGTGATTCAGCGAGAGCTTCCAATCGTGCCCCTGCTTTCCGCTTCACATGCAACGGTTCATAATTACTCGCATGCAGAGTGATAGGTTCAGTGCACGCATGCAAGGAATAAAATAAGGAGACGGTTGAGAAGGCCCAATCGGTTGCATGCGCGTTAATAGCGGGCAGCTTCTGATCTGTACAGGCGCATGGGCAAAACAGTCAAGGAAAAAACCAGCGAGCCTCTTCTTGGTATGCGGGCCTGGCCTTATGCGCAAACTAAAGAAAAACGGAGGGAGTACTAGGATACAAGGCTGGCACTGTAGAACGTGCAGGGAGGTGACGCGATGTACACATGTACTGATCAGGTTGGTCGGTGCATGCATGCGTGTGACTGAGCGCGATGGCCCCCTCTTTACAACTCAAAAGGTACGCCTGCCCTCGTGGCCTTGCCAGCCCTCTCCCTTGGCCTTTTTCTCCGTGCATCTCCATACATTTCAAAGAAAATTAAACTCGTAAACACAACAGTTTGGACCATAGCCTCCGTGCATGCGTGGCCACCACCCTAATTTCGATATAGCCATCACCGTACGCAACTTGCTTGCATCTACAGTACGTACTACACTAGTATAGTTTTTGCAATAGTATATCGGCGCAGATTCCCAACCAAGATCAGAATGATGCAGATCAGTGTTTTGATTCCTCGATTTCATTTTACTTTTCTGCGTGACGCGAAAGGGCGGCTTGCTTTTGCATCCTAGCTGTGATTTTTGTGACCATTTTGCCCCTGAGAGCCGCTATATAAGCCTCTCTACCGCAACGCATTGCTTCACACAACACAGCCGATCGCATAGTCTGATCTGATCAGTCGCGCCAAACCGAGCTCTAGCTTCAGGTTGTCGGAGTTCGCACCGATCGACTCAGAACTCTTCACCAATGGCCGCCGTCCAGGTAGAGATCTACTCTGCTCAGTCTGCATTATTATGGTTTTGTTGCGTTTCGATCATGTAGCTTTTGACCTGCTGCCACGGTGCCACCTCGATCTGTGGCACGATCGGCCAGCTTTGCGCATCACCAACCTGATCGCACGTACGCTTCGTACTGTGGTATTTATCTGACATGACATGATGATGTGCATCAATGTAAACGCAGGTCCAAGCCGCAACCCACGCGATGCCCGTCGAGGAGGCTCCGGCTCCGGCGCCGGCGGTGGTGGAGGCAGTCGAGCCGGCTGTCGTCGTTGTCGAGGAGACTACGGTGGCGGTGGAGGTTGTCGAGCCGGCCGTCGTCACGGTCGAGGAGACTACGGTGGCAGCGGTGGCGATTGTCGAGCCGGCCGTCGACACAGTTGAGGTGGCAACGGCTGAGGCTGTGGAGCCGGCCGTTGTCGCCGCCGAGGAGGCCGCGAAGGAGGAAGCTGTTGCACCGGCCGTGACCGAGCTGGCGAAAGAACCGGAGGCAGCTCCAGCGGAGACCAAGGAGGCCGAGACAGAGGCCAAAGAGACCGAGCCCGAGGCTGTCCAACCGGCGGCAGCCGCCGAGGAGGCGCCTGCTGTGCCGGCAGTGACTGAGACCAAAGAGCCGGAAGCTGCCCCTGCCGAGGGAACAGAGACCAAAGTAGTGGAGCGTGAGGCAGCACCGGCTGAGGTCGAGACCAAGGAATCAGAGCAAGAAGCTGCTCCAGCTGAGACTGAGACCAAAGAGGCAGAGCCAGCCGCTGCCGAGGCCGAGGCCAAAGAGCCGGTGGCAGAGGAGACACCGGCCGAGGAGGAGGCAGCTGCCCCGGAGGCCGTTGTGGCAGTGCAGGAGGAAGCAGCAACTGCCGAGGCACCAGTGGAGCCTGCCGTCGCCGTCGAGGCAGCACCGGTAGAGACAGAAGCACCAGCTGCTGCTGCTGCCGAGGCAGAGGCGGAGGTCAAAGAGCCCGTAGCAGAGGCACCGGTCCAGGAGGAGGCAGCGCCCGCAGCCACCGCCGCCGAAGCGTCGTCAGTGCAGGAGGAGGCAGCACCGGCCGAGGCACCTGTGGAGGCACCCGCGGCCGCCGAGGCGGTGCCGGCAGAGGCACCAGCTGCTGCCGCCGCCGCCGACAAGGCCACTGAGTGAGTTGATGCGCGCGGGTGCGATCGTGCCCCGTGAGCTAGCCTTTGCTTTGCCTGGCTGGCTGGCTTCCGTGCGCGTGCCGTGGCATGCCATGGCACGCTACCTAGTTCGTTTATTATTGGATCCGTATGTGTGGGCGTATTTCGTGAGTGGTCGTCGTCGTTGTCGTCTGGGTGCATTGTACGTGATGTAGTAGCTGCGTATTAAGCAGGACTGCTGCGTATAATGTCTATCAATATTGTGTCGTATGCTAGTCGTATGTGTGTCGTTCTCGGCGTGATCTCAATAAGGGCTTGTTCGGTTAATTCTCTCCCCAAAAGGATTGAAGGGGATTGGTAAGGATTGGTTTGTATTTTGACTTACAAAAGGTTTAGGGTGCGTTTGGATTGTAACCAAAGTCGATCCTATCAAAATATTGGCTCGCCCTTGAACTTGGGTAGTCGTTTGGATGGTTGCCAGCGAATTGGCTCGCCCAGCCCGCCAGCGCCGCGCCCATGTATTTCTCGCCAACGAGCTGGCGATTCCACGGCGCTCAAAAGCTGCGCCAAAATATTGGCAGTGCGACTTGCCCACTCTGATTGGTGGGTCCCATGTACTTTCTATTTTTCTATTGCTATATCTAGTGCATGCAAGCTGCTGTTTTTGGTTTCTTAAGATTGTAATTAACGATGTACCCACACAATTAGGGAGCGCATGCACCGGGATAAGCCGCTTCTGTAGGAGCTTGCTGTGCGTGTCAGTTTTCTTTTTTTTTTGTTCGACTGCAAAACAGGCTTTCATCACGTTAGAAAGTTACGGAAGACAAATATTTTTATCAAATCAGTACGTTGCAAACGAATTGTTGATCTCTTTTTTTTCCGAATGAAACCAATTGTTGATCTATTCTGCCAATCTTTTGGACATACGATGGCTACAAACCAAACAGAAACAGCTAGCCAAAATTTTGGTCATACCCTTGCTTTGGTCATGCCAAAATTTTGGTGGGGCTAGTTTGGGTTCAAACCAAACACACCCTTAAATCCCCCTCAAACCCCTTCAATCCACTCGGTTTGGCACGCAACCGAACAAGGCCTAATGTGTCTGTGTCTGTGTCTGTGGCGTTCCGGGTCCCACTGTCAGTGATGTCATGGCGTGACTGGCTTTGGAGCCTATTTTTCATCTCTTTTTTTCTTGGTGTTTCCGTTGGTTAATATATATGTGCAGCTATTTATTTGTGTATACTGTGTTGGTACTAAAGAAAGCGTCTGATTTGTGTAATGTCTCACCTGTGCTGTGGGGTTCATGATCCGAGCTGCAATTTTAAATGACAGACTAATCAGAGTGTATTTTTGTTTTCCATACGATCCTTGAAAAGGATTGGGTTCCACTATCAACGATAACAGAAGTCAGAGTATATGTTCGCCACAAATGCAGTTGTGTTCGACTCCTGTTCTGCAGATTACGAGTTGAACATTTGATCCACTAAAAGTTCCGAGGTTTAGAACTCGCATAAACTTGAGATCTCACAACCATGTGTTATTCGAAACTCACAAACAAGAACAACGGAACAAGTGCATGATCTACAACAAAAGAGTACATAATCATGATTATATATTAGTATATGGCAACATCAACTCTAATTTTTTTTGCAGCGAAACTACAAAATTCTGTTCATTCATCAGTGAAGTTGTTGGCTTCATCTTGGGAGCTCCTATTCAACACTCTAAGCATTAGCTGCCCCTATAATGCAGGCTAAACCTCGACCTATGTAGCAATTCTTGTGCTTCCTGATTTTTCATTTTTCTGCTCGGTTTTTCATCTAGCCTTTTTTTAGCTAACTTCTTTAATTGAAAAACTTTCCAAATTTTCAAAAATTCTTATGAAATAAAACATATTCATAGATTTGTATTTTAATGAATTTTCAAAATTGTTGTGGTTTTAAAAACATTTTCATGACCTTTTAAAACATGTTAATGAATTAAAAAAATGCTCATGAATTTGTACAAATACTCGTGGATATAATTTTTTAAAAACCTTTAGGAAAATGTTCATGAATTTTTACAATGTCCACATATTTATACATTCTTATGAATTTTAAAAATTCTCACAAATTTTATATTTTTTGTGAATTTTCAAAAAGGTTCACACCTTTTAAAAATATTATTAATTAAATAAATCATGAATTTAAAAATAAAAAGGAAATAGAAAGAAAAAGAAGAAAAAAACAAACGACAGGAGAAATAAGGAGGAAAACAGAAAGAAATCGGTGAAACAAGGAAACAGAAAAAAGAAAAAAAACATACTCACATGTGTCCATGTACTTTTTTAGTCGGCCCGACGACTGTCTCAGCCCCGGCGAGCTTGTCGACGAATTGAGTTCGGTGCCCGCAAGGTGTTCGATCAAACTGGGCCTGGAGAGCTAAGCCTTTCCATAGTGCTCAAGTAGCAGCTAGGAAGGATGTGGAGAGTGCATTTGAGATTTTGCAACCCCAGTTTACTATTGTACAAGGACTAGCTCGGTTCTTTAACTAAGAAATCCTTTCGTACATCATAATTGCCGCCGTGATCTTGCCCAACATAGAATCAAAAAAAAAATCTTACCCAACATGATCATTGAGCATGAGCTTGGTCAAATTTGGATTACTCCTACCATGACTTCATGCGAAGGGTGGTGCATCCGCAAAAAGGGAAGACAACATCAACACTTTCTTCAAGTTCACCTTCGAAATGCGGATACCACTAAAGTCTTAAACATTTATCACAGAGGAGTGATGGACATGGAATAGTCAACAAGACCACTAGCTCTAGTTATATGTTTCGTGTTCGTGTTTGATGCATTTTGTTTTATGATTGATGAACAATTGTGTTGAGATTGGGGTTAAATATTGATGAATTGTGTAATGATTAAGTACTATTTGTGTTTTATCTATGCGGATTAATTTCACATGAATATGATAAAGTTTTCAAATTTCTAGTCTCCAACTTTTAGTCTGCTAGAAAAGCGGAAAATTTTCTAGAGACCAAAAACCATTTCTTGCCACCTTTTCTCGCCATCTCTAAAACCAATTTTTGGTCTCCAAATTTTTGGTTTCTTGTTGGAGATGCTCTCACGATATTAGAACAGCTCGCATTTTGGAATAATGATTTTATGGACACATCTTGTATGGAACAATCAAGTGACATGAAGTAATTAAGATAAAGGCTAACATGACACAAGAATCTGATTACTACATGGTTCTCACAATCATCAAAGTTTCACATGCTCCAAGTGAAACCACACCCCTAATTCCTACCAACTAAACTAAACACTGCATTAGCATAAGTAGATAGATTATCAGATGGACAACAAGGTCACGTTTCGCTTGCAGAAAGACCAGGTCAATTCAGCCAGCGCATGCATGTCTGGTCAACATCATTGGATCGATCAGAAGCTCTTGTCAATGCAAACAGTGATGACCATCTCCTTGTCCGCCTGAGGTCCAGTCATCTTGGCCGGCGGCACCGTCAAGAACTCCACCGTCTCCACGGCGACCTCGCCCGGCGCAGCGCTGCTGGTGACTTCACAGTCCAGCGTGATGGCGCGCTCGTTGCTGGCGTGCGCCCAGAGTTTGAGCCCGTACTGCTGACCAGCCTCGCCGTTGGCCCTCACGCACACCACCGAGACGGCCCTGGCCGGCCCGAGCGCGCCGATGGCCAGGAGGAACACGGCCTCGTCCTCCTCCGCCGCGACGAGCAGGACCCGCGGCTCCGACGCCCGCACGCCGAGCCCGAGGTGCGTGCCGTAGCGGATGGTGTGCACGGGCCAGGAGTGCGCGTCGATGAGGTGGGCGAGGAAGCGCCGCGGCGAGCCGACGAAGGCGCAGCCGGGCTCCGTGCAGGAGCAGGGCGCGTGCGGGCACACGCTCTCGTGGTCGCGGGGCTCGTAGTAGGGCACGTAGCTCGGGCAGCCGTGCTGGTGGTAGGCGCACCGGACCCTGGCGGAGCAGACGATGCCGTCCATCACGGGGCACCGGACGTAGGCGCCGCCCTGGTCGCACGAGTGGCACCGCTTGCCGGGGAGCTTGCTCTGGCATCTGCTGCAAGCCTTGTGGCAGCCGGCCGCGCACTGCATGCGTGAACAGATGAAATAAAATCGGGATTACACATGCGAATGCAAGAAACCATTAATCGATCGATCGAACGAACGAACGAACAGGAAGAGAAACCGAAAAAGGCTTTTACCTTCGCGTTTGATACGCAGCGCGTATCTCCACCACTCATGCCTTGCCCATGATCGCACATGCACGTGAGAAAACTGGCAACGGCCCCGCTAGGAGCCAGGGTATTCATGTCAGGTAGTAGGTGCACTGTTGCTAGATTCTTTGCATGTGAACGTTTTATCTCTCCAGCAGAAGTACTAATCCCGGTGATTATCTCTCTAGCCGCCGTTGCTAGAAGTAATTCAAACCCATAAAATTAAAATATGCAGTTGTTTAGATTGTCTGAAAGAACGTTTTTTTAAATAGTTTCAAAGAGAATCAAATTTTGTTAGCTTGGTGTATGAACCTTGCCATAAAAAACAGAAGAACTTTTGAAAAACTCTGGCATAGCTCATAAAATAGTTAGAGAACTTTATGGACTCTTCTTTTGAACTTTATCTTCAAAACTCAAAGAACTTTTATTTTTTATTGTTATTTTCAAAAGTTTTTCTGATTTTATTCCAAAGTTCAAACACATCCTTCATAGAGTTCTGTTGATATTTATACTTGTGATTAGTGGCAAGTTATGCATACCAGATAAAATTGTTATGGATACGATAAAATTAGCAAGTAGACTATTAATTTGTTCACCTAGTTGTAATTAGCAACGTGAGTTACGCACATCAAATAAAATTAATGAGCTGGCCTGCCACCTAAACACATGCATGTGAGGGAAATGGGTATATGACATGCGTGCAGGCCCTAGTGAGAAAAGGAATCTAGCATGTGGCCTCACTCTGAGTGGACCCACGATGTCCTGGGCCTGCATGCAGCGCTGATCCAAGTGCAGGGAAGAACGGCATGGATTCCCGCTGCGAATGGAACACGAATGAGAAAAACCGCATCCGAAGAGAAACCTGGAAGACGGGTGGCCTCAGGCGATCGGAGCAGACGGGGCAGTGGAGCGCGGTCGAGTCGATCTTGATGTCGATCTCCTTTCCGGCGGGGGCTACTTCCATCGCCACAACTGCACCACCACCACCTCCTCCTCCGTTTGGCTCCTGTACTACTACTGCCACTTCTTGCTTGACATTGGCTGGCACTGGCAGTAGCAGAGGCTCATCCACCCTCGCCTTCTTGACCCTCGCATTCTTGTTGCCGCGCTCCATTTTGATCTAAGCAAAACCACCGGCGGCGATCAGTTGCCACATATAAATGTGAGGATCGAAAGGGAAAACAAAACTGTGGAACCTGCAGCCGCCGGCTGGGGAGCGATGGAATACGAGAAGAAGAAGGGACTTGAGTTGGGAGGCGCAATGCTTGACGACGGCGAGGAGGAACAGAGGCGGAGAACAACAAGGTTGTAATGGTACCAGCGCGCTTTGATGTGAGGAGGCCTCGTGATGTGACATGTGAGGAGCAGACTGCAAAATCTTTTTCTCGGATTTGCCCGTCATGCTGATATCAGGAGATGCTGCCTATACTTCCCTAGCTTACAACTACTCACTCTGTTTCAAAATATAGTGATTCTCTATTCCATGCTTCAATTTTGACTATAAATTTAACCAACAAGACCGACCGCGGTCGGAGCAAAAGTTATACCAGTGAATTCGTATTTAAAAAAAGTTTTTAATTATATGTTTTTTCTCCTGTCGCAGTCGGTCTAGTTGGTTAAATTTATGCTCAAAGTTGACCGATCCCTTCTCCCCAAACTTTGCTTCTCCCCCGTCGGCGACGAACCCTAACTGGAGTAGCTACTCTAAAAAAATGGTCAAAGTTGGACCTCGGGAAGCGTGGGCACACTATATTTTGAAATGAAGGGAGTATGACACTAGGATAAGTCCAAAAGCTAAAGAAATTCCCTGCAGTAATCATTTCATCTGAAGCCTTGTCACCTAGGGAAAAACTTTCTTTTCACACCAACACATTGTTTATGGAGGTAATAGCATCCCAGATTCTAGAACTTGAAGAGAATGTGATGATTTAGTCCAAAAAGCTGCAAAAGTGAACTGAGGCCTCCCACAACTTGCACCTCATATGATGATTTAGTCCGCAGCCAATCACAGCGCGACAAGTGGCACCCTGGAGCTCAGACCGGTCAGCGCTGGCAGTTTTGCACAAAATTGCAATATGCTTCTGATACTTTGCTTTTTTTACATAATGACATGGAGTCTATTACTGGATTCTAATCCCTTCTCCACTGTTTAGAGAAAATGTCTGGAATGAAAGTCAACTACTTGAAGAGTGATATTTTCACAGTAGGGTTGAGTGTAGAGGAGGAGCAGAGGGTAGCTGATATAACTGTGAGATAGGAAAATTGCCAATAAAATATAATATCTGGGATAACCAATCAGCAAAGACAAGATCTCTTGTAATGATTTTTTTCATTAAAAGGTAGAAAAGAAGTTGGACTCTTGGCAATGCAAACATTTCTCTTATGGAGGAAGAGATATATTGATCAATACATGTTTATGAAATGTCTCTATATACCTTCTGGGTTGCTACACTTTGCCTGTCAAAATACAGAAAAAAAGTTGACACAATAAGAAATAACTTCTACTGGGAGTAAGAAGAAGAAATTTCACATGGTCAGATGGGAACACATATGCACCCATTAGGTATGATTTCTAACAAGTCATTTGCCCGTTCCATTGTTCCGGAAAACAGGGTCTTAGTCATCTTACCCATGAGGCATGGTTCGCATGTGTCAAGTGATTCAAAATCAAGTGACTCCAAAAGTCCATAAGCATGGAGTTTATTCATGCGCTTTACACCAATATGACCTAAGCGGCAGTGCCACAAGAAAGTGGTACTATCATTATCAACTCTACATCTTTTGGCATCAATGTTATGAACATGTGTATCATCACTATCGAGATTTAATAAGTATAAACCCCTCATAATGGGTGCATGACCATAAAAGATATTACCCATATAAATAGAACAACCAGTATTCTCTGATTTAAATGAGTAACCGTCTCTCATTAAACAAGATCCAGATATAATGTTTGTGCTCAACGCATGCACTAAATAACAATTATTCAGGTTCATCACTAATCCCGATGGTAATCAAAGAGCGAGCGTGCCGACGGCAATCACATCAACCTTGGAACCATTTCCCACGCGCATCGTCACTTTGTCCTTTGCCAGCCTCCTTCTATTTCGTTGTTCCTGCTTTGAGTTGCAAATGTGAGCAACTGAACCGGTATCAAATGCCCAGGCACTACAATGAGAGTTGGTAAGGTACACATCAATAACATGTATATCATATATACCTTTGTTGACGTTGGCCCCCTTCTTGTCGGCCAGATACTTGGGATAGTTCCGCTTCCAGTGGCTAGTTACCTTGCAATAGAAGCACTCAATTTTCGGCTTGGGTCCAACCTTGGGTTTCTTCAAGGGAGGAGCAACTGCTTTGCCACCCTTCTTGAAGTTTCCCTTCTTTCCCTTGGTCTTCTCTAAACTAGTGGCTTTACTCACCATCAACACTTGATGCTCCTTCTGGATGTCTGACTCAGCGACTTTCAGCATCGCGAATAGCTCGGAGACTGACTTGTTCATCCCTTGCATGTTATATTTCAACACAAAGCTCTTGTAGCTAGGTGGTAGCGATTGAAGAACTCTGTCAGTGACAGCCTTTGGCGGGAGCTCAATTCCCAACTCAGGCAGACGGTTGTAGTACCCAAACATTCTTAGTATGTGCTCACTGACAGACCCGTTCTCCTCCGTCTTGCAGGCATAGAACTTATCGAAGGTCTCATACCTCTCGATCCGGGCATTCTTCTCAAAGATAAACTTCAACTCCCGGAACATCTCATATGCTCCATGATGTTTAAAACGCCTTTGAAGTCCCGGCTCTAAGCCATACAGCATGGCGCGCTGAACTATTGAGTAGTCATCAACACGCGACTGCCAGACGTTCACGATGTCCACAGTCGCTGGAAGGGGTGGCGCACCAAGCGGTGCATCAAGGACATAAGACTTATGGGAAGCCGTGAGGATAATCCTCATATTACTGGCCCAGTCCAAAAAGTTACTTCCATCAACTTTCAGCTTAGTTGTCTCTAGGAATGCATTGAAATTCAGGGGAGCTACTGCGCGAGCCATTGATCTACAACATAAGTTTGCAAAGATAACATAGACTACTGTTCATGACAAATGAGTTCAATTAATCATATTACCTAAGAACTCCCACTCAAATCAACATCCCTCCGGTTGTCCGGGTGTAACACGATCCAAATTCACCAACCCAAGTCCGATCATCACGTGAGATGAGGTGGTTTCAATGGTGAACATCTCCATGTTGATCATATCTACTATATGACTCGTGTTCAACCTTTCGGTCTCTTGCGTTCTGAGGCCATGTCTGTACATTCTAGGCTCGTCAAGTTTAACCCAAGTGTTCCGCATGTGCAAAACTGGCTTGCACCCGTTGTATGTGAACGTAAACTCTATCACACCCGATCATCACGTGGTGGTTTGAAATGACTAACTTTCGCAACGGTGCACACTTGGGGAGAACACAATTTTATCTTGAAATTTTAGTGAGGGATCACCTTATAATTCTACCGTTGTCCTAAGCAAAATAAGATGCATAAAAGGATTAACATCACATGCAAATCATAAGTGACATGATATGGCCATCAACTTGTGCTTTTGATCTCCATCTCCAAAGCACCGGCATGATCTCCATCGTCACCGGCATAACACCATGATCTCCATCATCGTGCCACCATCGGGGTTGCCACGCCAACCATGCTTCTACTACTATTGTTACCGCTTAGTGATAAAGTAAATCATTACATAGAGCTTAATGATTAACATGCATGTCATACAATAATTAAAGACAACCCTATGGCTCCTGCCGGTTTCCATATGCATCGACATGCAAGTCGATATAAACTATTACAAACATGATCATCTCATACATCAAATATATCTCATCATGTCTTTGGCCATATCACATCACAACATACCCTGCAAAAACAAGTTAGACATCCTCTAATTGTTGTTGCATGTTTTACGTGGCTACTATGGGTATCTAGCGAGAATGATACTTACCTACGCGAAGCCACAACGGTGATATGCAAGTTGCTATTTAACCTTCTACAAGGACCTCCTTTGTCGAATCCGATTCAACTAAGGTGGGAGAGACAGACACCCGCCAGCCATCTTTATGCAACAAAGTCACATGTCCATCGATGGAACCGGTCTCATGTACGTGGACATGTAAAGTTGGTCCGGGCCGCTTCATCCCACAATACCGCCGAATAAAGAAAAGACCAAGGAAGGAAGCAATCTGAATATCAACGCCCACAAACTCCTTTGTGTTCTACTTGTGATGTCATCTACGCATAGACCTAGCTTATGATGCCATTGTTGGGGAACGTTGCATGGGAAACAAAAAAAATTCCTACGAGCACCCAAGATCCAATCTAGGAGATGACCATCTACGAGAGGAGAGATTGCATCTACATACCCTTGTAGATCACTAAGCGGAAGCGTTAAGAAACACAGTTGATGTAGTCGAACGTCTTCGCGATCCAATCATGATCCGTCGTGCGAACTCCCGATCCAAGTGCCGAACGGACGGCACCTCCGCGTTCAACACACGTACGGCTTGACGATGCCTTCACCTCCTCGATCCAGCGAGCGATGGTTAAGTAGTAGCTCGAGTCCTTCGGCAGCACGACGGCGTGGTGGCGGTGGTGGTGGCGGAATCTCAGCAGAGCTTCACTAAGCACTACGAAGAGGAAGTGGGATGCGAGGGAGAGGAGAGGCATCGCCATGGCATGGAGATGTGCTCTTGGGTGCGGCTGCCCTCTCTCTACCTCCCTGTATATAGGAGAAGGGAGGATGGGGTGGTGCCCCTAGGGTTTCCCCTAGGAGGGGGGCGGCGACCAAGGCAGATGGGATCTCCCCTAGGGTGACTTGCCCCCCAAGCAGGGAGGTGGGAAGCCCTAGGGGAACGCCCCCAACCCTCTTGGTTACGTGAGAAGGGGTTTGGGGGGGCTCAGCCACTTAGCGGGCTGGTTTGCCCCCTCCCCTTGGCCCATGGGGCCCTCCAACACTTGCCGGGGCCCCCCGATGTCAGGACCCCGACCCTAAGTCACACCGATCTAGCATGTAACACTTCATATCACTTTGCGGCCTCACGCACGGTATTCCCACGGGTGCCACCTTACCTGGCCCGGGACCGTTTGCGCCTTTTGGCTCACGTATATGATAGTGCCGCTAGCATCCATATGACAAAGAACCCGGGCTGACATGGCTAGTTGTGAACCCAAAGTGGCACTAACTTACAGGGACAGACATACATGACCCAACAACGAACGTGTCGGTCATCAGCGAATGAATCCGGGCTGTAGCAACTGGGCTAGCAGGATTCCGGTACTCATCGCGTGACATTTCCCCGAAGGGACAGACACAGGAACAAAGAAGGACACATGCCGGCCAGCCTAAATGTTCCGGAGCAGTAGCAAGCTACCATGGCTTAGTGGAAACACTAGGAGACATTTCCCGGTAAGAGAGGCTACTAAGGATAGACAACTAGATAGTCAGATTCCACACATACCAAGCATTTCAATAACATACACACAATATGCTCGATATGTGCAAATACAACATGGCATCACAACATGACTCTACAACTCAAGTATTTTATTCAATAGACTCCGAGGAGCGAGATATTACAAACATGGGTCTCACGACCCAACATTCAGAGCATACAAGTCAACACATGCGGAAGCTTAACATGTCTGAGTACAGACAACTATAAATGAAAAAGGCTGAGAAGCCTGACTATCTACCAAATCCTGCCGGGGACACAAGATCGTAGCTGAGGTAACAAGCTAAACGTCGAAGTCCAAGCGGAACTACTAGTGAGACTGAAGTCTCTCTGCAAAAACATAGAATAGGCAAACGTGAGTACAAATGTACCCAGCAAGACTTACATCAGATCTATCTACATATGCATCATTATCAACAAAGGGGATGGTGGGGTTTAACTGCAGCAAGCCAGCTTTGACTCGGTGGCTATTCTAAACTACGACTGCAAGTAACTCTTTCGAAGTGGCGCACACGAGTCCACATATTCACCATATCAATACACCACTATGGATTCGCTCCCGTCTCCCTACGAGAACGCCATCCATAACACTCACGCTTATCTTGCGTATTTTAGAGTATCCACTTTCACTTGTCTATGAACTGTACAGGCAACCCAGAAGTCCTTTACCGCGGACACGACTATTCGAATAGATGATGTTAACCGTGCAGGGGTGTACTTCAAGCGAAAGCCGACGTGGGTGTAGACCACGACCTACCTAAACACTCAAGTCTCTAGTCCAGGTTTATCGCCTATTCAGGTTCCATCCGCAGGGAGTCCGGCCGAGGTTTCCACATACGGCCGCGAACGATGTGTACAGGGCTCCGAGACACCCAACGGGTGCCCGGCATACCCGGCCACGTGCCTACCGCATCACAGCCCACCCCTCGGGTCAGCGCTGCCCACGGCCTCCAGCATACTACAAACACCAGAAACTACTTGCAACTCCTGGACAGAGGACAAGGGTGATTAAGAAGTCGAGCGGGGTCATATTTCAGGGCCCAATGCATGGTAGTAGCTGAATCATGGATCACAAACACAGAACTCAGTTCCTAAGGATGGCTTCAATGAGACAACCCACCATGTACTCCTACATGGCCTCTCACCGCTACCTTTACCAAATCGTGTTCACACACTTAGCTCATGCACATTAGGACATGTTCACACACCTCTGATTCATCCCCGATGAATCAGACCTGACTCAACTCTAAGCAGTAGCAGGCATGACAAACAAGCATGAATAAGTAGGCATAACAGGGCTCAAACAACTCCTACTCATGCTAGTGGGTTTCATCTATTTACTGTGGCAATGACAGGTCATGCAAAGGATAAAGGGGTTCAGCTACCGCAGCAAGTAACAGATGAATCGGTGTTGTCCTAATGCAGTAAAAGAGAGCAGGAGCGAGAGGGTAGGATTGTATCGGAATGAACAAGGGGGTTTTGCTTGCCTGGCACTTCTGAAGATGGTATAGCTCTTCATCGGTGTCATCGAACTCATCGTCGGAACGTCGTCTACTAAGAGGGGACAAATACCGACAAACAAGGGAGAACACAATCAATGCAATGCAACAATATGATGCATGAATGTGACATGGAAATATGCTGTGGTTTGAGCTAATGCAACTAGCAATGGGTTAAATGAAGTTGGTTTGAATCCAAGATTCAAATTCAAACTCCATATGTGGATATTAAATGCCATTTAGTTGAATTATCCTAAACAGTAGTCATAAGTTGTTCTAACATGCATGAAAATGGTACAGATGGATAGATTGGATTTTTCTGATAATTTTTCATATATAAATTATTTCATTTGGAGCTACGGTTGAATTTCTATGATTTTTACAAGTTTAAGCCTTTTTCTGGAATTTCCTGATTTAAATAAATCCAGAAAAGGTTATCTGCGTCAGCATGACGTCGGGGTGACGTCAGCAGGTCAAAGGCACCAGCCCAGGTCAAACCTGACGGCTGGGACCCACATGTCAGTGTAACAACTAACTAACAGGGTTAGTTAGTGTTAAGTTAGCACTAATCTAGGTTAGTTAGGGCCTGGCCCACTTGTCAGTGAGACAACTAATTAACTAAGTTAATTAGCGCTAACTAAGTAACACCTAAACTAAACAGCGAAATTAGCACTAATTATAACCCTGCACTAATCAGTCAAAGGCCGGCCCCACATGTCATGGACACAGGGGGGGGTCCCGCCGTGGTCAAAGTGGGTCAAACCCACCGGCGACATGACGCCGGTGAGGCCAGACGCGGCGGCGAGGCTCGGATTTGGTCCTCCGTCGACCAAATCGACGGCGGAGACGCGCTACGGACTGCTGGTGAACTCGCGCATCGAGTGGTGGTGGCGGTTGGGCCTGGGGAGGCCGGAGTTGTCGCCGGCGTCGACCTTGGCGGTCACCGGAGTTCGGCCGAGGTCGAAGACGGTGCTAGGGGGCACGGCGAGGCGCGTGGGGTGGCGTTTTGGGCTCCTGCGAGTGCGGTGAGGGCGGTGGTGTGCTCGGAAGCGAGCTTGCGCGGCTGTGGCCACGGCTACGCCATGGACGGCGGCGAGGAGCAATCGGCTCCGGTGACTAGGGCGGCTAGAGGGTGCGTACAGGCACGGGGAACAGGGGAGAAGAAGGCGGAGCTCACAGCGGGGTCGGAGACGGTCTCAGCGAGCTCGGGGAGGTGGAGACGGCGGCATATCGACGGCGGCGATCCTCGGTGGCCGAGGAGGGGAATGGCGGAGCTGGCGGCATCCAGGGCTTCCGGCGCCTTCCTTCTTGGTGAGGAGGAAGAGGGGGACAAGGTGGGGCGTCTTAGCGCGTCGGCGGGGCGAGGGGAGCACGTTGGCTGTGGCAAATGGCGTCGGCGACGACGAGCTCCGCTCGGTTGCGTGGGAGGGAGAGAGCCAGGGGGAAGATGGGGACGAGGGAGTGAGCGGGAGGGTTCCAGGGGGTGCGTGGCGCCACCAGAGAAGGCCAGGGCGTCGAGGGGAAGCGGCAAGCAGGAGGTGGCCAGGGCGCGTGGCCGCGCGCACGGGGCACACGCCCCGCGTCCTTCTTACGCGAGGAAGACGACAGGGGGAAGGCTAGTGGGCTGGGCCGCACAGGTGGGCTGCCAGCTGGGCCGGTACAGGAGCTGGGCCGGCTACAGGAGCTGGCCAGGTAATCCTTCTCTCTCTCTCTCTCTCTTATTTTCAGTTTTCTATTTTCTATCTTTGTTTTGGTTAAGTAAAATTCTAAACCATTTCATAAAATCCTGGAAATAATTATGGGTGCTTTCTGAATTATTCCAGTGACCCTTAACAATTTCCAACATTTTTGGGAGCATCTAAAATATACATAGCATTTAAATAGCCCCAATTCAAATATGTTTGGATTAATTCAAAGTCCAAATATGTCCTGCAAAAATGTGAACCATTTTTGGTAGATGCTTCCACCTTGATCCAGAAATGATGAACATTTTTAAAGGGCATTTTGAAATCATTGAAAAATATTTTGGTTGAACCTATTTGAATTCCTTTTGATGCTAGGGTTTGAACATCCCCATTTCAGATTTCCAAGGAAGTTAAACATGATGCAAGCAAGATGCAAACACTAGGCAGCACCAGAAGCTAGGGATGTGACAACTCGCCCCCACTAACAAGAATCTCGTCCCGAGATTCAAGCGTAGGGTAAGATGAAGGGGGACGCAAACTAACACAATCTTCACGATCCAGGGTGCACTTCATAAGAGCGTTAATTTGATCCTCATCTTTGTCTCGACGTCTTGCTCTGAGAACTCCATCCAACATGACAAGGAGAGAAGAAGGAAACTCTAGAAGAATCGATCTTCTCGAAGATCGAACAACTCAGGATCAACTCATGGGATGAGACATAGTAGCATCTCTCGAGCTGAGTCACGAGGCACACATCTAGAGGGGATGGAGTGGAACAGATGATAAGGGTTCACTAGGTTGACAACAATTCCTCACTTAAGAGGTGGTGAACGGTTGTCAACATAGCGAGGAGTTGAATTGCCATGATACCGTAACGGGGCACCTTAGGGAAGGTGACTCATAGAAATATCCCCCTAGGTGGCAAAAAGAATTACCTTTGATTTAGAGATCATTGAAACTCTTTATACCAGCCTAAGGCAATTCTCAAGCGATCGTTTGGAGGGGGGGGGGGCGGTAGAATGGCATGCTTGGATTAGAATGGATGATGTGGATTACCTTGTTGAAAACAACACAAGTGATGACTTTAGTAACTGAGGAGAAGCTCAACAGTAGAGAGTGAGTCCACTGTTTGAAAAGTTATAGCATAACCGAGGAAACTAAGAGCAATCCCAATTAGTGTCGATGATAACACCTAGCGCTTGTGTGTGCTCTCAAGAACTTGAGCACTTCCATATTCATCAAGGTATTACCAATATCCGTGTCAAGGATCCTGGCAACACAACGTACTACCATGATGAATGGTGACGGAGGATGCAGATGCAAAGGAATATAACACTGACTCAGATTTCACCTTGGCGGGGCCAAGGAAACAAAATCTGGATGATCGACCGAGAGACATTTAGCACTCCGCTTCTAATGTTCTCCTTGATGTGCTAGCGCAACCCATTTATTAAACTGAGTTGATATCTAGGACATCAAGTAAAGGTCGGACTTCAGGAACACAAAAATCATAAGGCTCAACTAGGGAGTAAATCCTAAGAAGTCCTTATGGGGAGGTGGCCAACTTCCTTAATCAAGATACTACAATAATGGGTCTTCCGGTTGGGTGTGTTGGCCATGACATCCACTTACCGGGTTACAGAGAGACCGATACTATAGCTCTTGGGAAACGTTCCAACCATCATAACTGCCTGAGATTCAGATCTGGTTGGTGACAGGATATTCCAGACTCATCAAGTCTAGAAAGAAAAATGAAAGTTTGCAACATAAATTGACGAGATGACGTTGCGAGATTCTTGGGAAATGAACTACGATAGCAAGCTCCAAAACATGAGCTGGTTCTGCTACACACGTGTGAACACGCTGTCCCAGACAAACATGATCACATGGTAGTCTTACAATAAAACACTACCGAGTTTTGGTAGGGAACCATCATCGAGGATATCAAAGTGCATTCATAAGTCCGGATTAGCTCTTATGAAGGAACTCCTTCTCCTTGAACAAATCAGTCAGTGGCTTGGTGTGCTAGGAAACACATATAGAATGGAGGCGGCCAACCTACCAAACCATAGAGTACTTCACAAGTGCATGACTGACTTGGAATGATACCAGAGGAGCAAAACCAAACTTTCTCGAATTCACGGCGGCAACTTACATCAAATGCACGTGAATCAAAGGAAGTCTCTTCTTTCATCCAAACGTATACTTCATGAACGGGGCATGAAGAAAATGCTTACACAAGTTTCCAACACTAGCTGGATGTTCAACACAAATCATGGAGGAGACAAAATGTTGTTGATGGGCTCAACAACAACTCATCGGAATTTCCATATCACTGGACTTCCACCGTTATGTGAACAATGTGATAGTATTGGTCAGACCAAAGGATATAATGGTGTATGCTCGAGGGATCAACCACGAGTAAGATAACATTAGGAGCATCGTGGGTTCTGATTTGGTTTGAGGATAGCCCACACTCAAATCAAAGTTTTGGTAAGACAATAGATCCAACAGTGGACCATGAGGATCAATCAATGAAGATATCATCTTTCTTCAACACACACGCACAAGGATATCCCTTTGGAATGAACTGAGGCGGACAAGCTTTTATCTTCCAACTCTCCAAGTTGCTGTTCAGCTTAACCAACTAGCTCAGGGTAACCAACACAGATTCTTGGAGAAGGGGTGGTTCATAGAGAAACCATCTTGATCACGAACTCAACATAGCGGTCAGGTGACAACCTAGTGATACTTCTGAGAAGATATTCAGAAAATCACGAACCACCGATATGTTACTAAGATCGAGAACAATCTTGCTTTTCAGAGCAAGACGATATGATCAAATAAGCAAGGGATTGAATAATCCTGACTCATTGATCGAAGAGTGCACCAGAAATAAGGACTAGGTAGCACAATCTATCTTAGAATGACGATTTGAGATCCAACACGCTACGAATGAAATTATTGTCCATTAACTACCAAGCAACAGAGTTGCTAGGAGTATAGATTTCACACATCATAGTTCACTTGTCGGCATTTCGGTTGCAACAACACGGATACCGAGAAATGAATAATGAGGGCGAGAAGTATCACTGTATCAAGAGTTCATAGGATGGTGTGTATTTCCCATGATATTCCTGATATAAAGATGGTAATACTCCAAGGTAGAAGAGAACAAGAGCTAGATTAGCATTTTTATCTGCAGAACACAACTACTTTGACTCAATCCTGGATATGGATGAGGTACTGGAGTTCTCCTAGTCACTCTGGAATAGAATGGCTTGACGGACCACAAGAGTGATAGGCATCGATGAGCACGAGTGCACAACTACTCTTGACTATCAATTGATAGACGAAGGTCAGAAGACAACTAAAGAGGGCAACTTAAAGGAACATATGTTTTTCTGAGTTGTGGATGCATGGATTAGAATGTCGAACGAGTTCAACATATTTCTTCCGGATAACCCATGCAGAGAGGTTGAACTGGCAGAGTCGCAATATAGAATAGAGAACCCATCGAGAGCACTCCTGTTATGATCTTTTGATCCAACAAACTACTGCCATAAGTGGTTCATAGTATTTGGAAGAAGGAAAATACCATGGACCTTGAGGACTAATGCAAAGGTTACTAATTTCCTAAAGGAACTAGCAAACACTATCAACATGAGGTAAGTAGGGTGAATCTCGGGTTCATAACCCAGGAGCGGAATACCTACTAACTAAATGGCATCACGGGATGCTTTCGAGAATAATGGCCAGAATCATCACACTGGAAACACAGATCATGGCTAGATCACTACATGATCCCCTAAAACACCTAGGGTCATAGTAATAGCTCCAACATATATGTCGAGGCAACAGAGTACCTCAACTCGCTGATTTGTGTGATTAATCTGACCAAAGGGTCATCGAAAACAGAGGGAAGGATTTTGCAATTGCATCAGATTATTTAGAAACCTGGGATGAATTGGACAGCATAACGGCTGTAAATGCTCAAAAAGATTGGAGACATGCTACAAAAATGATGGCATAGCTACTCAAAAGAACAATATCAAGGTCTCGAGATCAACAGTTATCATATGGAAGTAGTAGGAACTGAATCGATGCTTAAATCCAACAATTCTATAAGTCTACGGATTAGTAACACGTGATCCTGATAGAAGAAGAGAAAGCCTAGTTCCTTAACCCCGTAGGAAAGATAAGATGACTCGGATCAGAAGGCATAAGGTATATGGAGTAAAAAGAGCCTTATGTTCCATCCCACAATCAATTCCCTTATAAAACTAAGAATTTCTAGACTCAACTTCGACCGGTTTGGCTTGGTAATCCTACAGGCAGTCAAGCTCTGATACCAAAGCTGTCAGGACCCCGATCCTAAGTCACACCGATCTAGCATGTAACACTTCATATCACTTTGCAGCCTCACGCACGGTATTCCCACGGGTGCCACCTTACCTGGCCCGGGACCGTTTGCGCCTTTTGGCTCACGTATATGATAGTGCCGCCAGCATCCATATGACAAAGAACCTGGGCTGACATGGCTAGTCGTGAACCCAAAGTGGCACTAACTTACAGGGACAGGCATACATGACCCAACAACGAACGTGTCGGTCATCAGTGAATGAATCCGGGCTGTAGCAACTGGGCTAGCAGGATTCCGGTACTCATCGCGTGACATTTCCCCGAAGGGACAGACACAGGAACGAAGAAGGACACATGCCGGCCAGCCTAAATGTTCCGGAGCAGTAGCAAGCTACCATGGCTCAGTGGAAACACTAGGAGACATTTCCCGGTAAGAGAGGCTACTAAGGATAAACAACTAGATAGTCAGATCCCACACATACCAAGCATTTCAATAACATACACACAATATGCTCGATATGTGCAAATACAACATGGCATCACAACATGACTCTACAACTCAAGTATTTTATTCAATAGGCTCCGAGGAGCGAGATATTACAAACATGGGTCTCACGACCCAACATCCAGAGCATACAAGTCAACACATGCGGAAGCTTAACATGTCTGAGTACAGACAACTATAAATGAAAAAGGCTGAGAAGCCTGACTATCTACCAAATCCTGCCGGGGACACAAGATCGTAGCTGAGGTAACAAGCTAAACGTCGAAGTCCAAGCGGAACTACTAGTGAGACTGAAGTCTCTCTACAAAAACATAGAATAGGCAAATGTGAGTACAAATGTACCCAGCAAGACTTACATCAGATCTATCTACATATGCATCATTATCAACAAAGGGGATGGTGGGGTTTAACTGCAGCAAGCCAGCTTTAACTCGGTGGCTATTCTAAACTACGACTGCAAGTTACTCTTTCGAAGTGGTGCACACGAGTCCACATATTCACCATATCAATACACCACTATGGATTCGCTCCCGTCTCCCTACGAGAACGCCATCCATAGCACTCACGCTTATCTTGCGTATTTTAGAGTATCCACTTTCACTTGTCTATGAACTGTACAGGCAACCCAGAAGTCCTTTACCGTGGACAAGGCTATTCGAATAGATGATGTTAACCCTGCAGGGGTGTACTTATTCATACATGTTTCCACCACTTAGCGTCTGCACACGACATGTGCTTGGAAGACTTCAAGCGAAAGCCGACGTGGGTGTAGACCACGACCTACCTAAACACTCAAGTCTCTAGTCCAGGTTTATCGCCTATTCAGGTTCCATCCGCAGGGAGTCCGGCCAAGGTTTCCACATACGGCCGCGAACGATGTGTACAGGGCTCCGAGACACCCAACGGGTGCCCGGCATACCCGGCCACGTGCCTACCGCATCAAAGCCCACCCCTCGGGTCAGCGCTGCCCACGGCCTCCAGCATACTACAAACACCAGAAACTACTTGCAACTCCTGGACAGAGGACAAGGGTGATTAAGAAGTCGAGCGGGGTCATATTTCAGGGCCCAATGCATGGTAGTAGCTGAATCATGGATCACAAACACAGAACTCAGTTCCTAAGGATGGCTTCAATGAGACAACCCACCATGTACTCCTACATGGCCTCTCACCGCTACCTTTACCAAATCGTGTTCACACACTTAGCTCATGCACATTAGGACATGTTCACACACCTCTGATTCATCCCCGATGAATCAGACCCGACTCAACTCTAAGCAGTAGCAGGCATGACAAACAAGCATGAATAAGTAGGCATAACAGGGCTCAAACAACTCCTACTCATGCTAGTGGGTTTCATCTATTTACTGTGGCAATGACAGGTCATGCAAAGGATAAAGGGGTTCAGCTACCGCAGCAAGTAACAGATGAATCGGTGTTGTCCTAATGCAGTAAAAGAGAGCAGGAGCGAGAGGGTAGGATTGTATCGGAATGAACAAGGGGGTTTTGCTTGCCTGGCACTTCTGAAGATGGTATAGCTCTTCATCGGTGTCATCGAACTCATCGTCGGAACATCGTCTACTAAGAGGGGACAAATACCGACAAACAAGGGAGAACACAATCAATGCAATGCAACAATATGATGCATGAATGTGACATGGAAATATGCTGTGGTTTGAGCTAATGCAACTAGCAATGGGTTAAATGAAGTTGGTTTGAATCCAAGATTCAAATTCAAACTCCATATGTGGATATTAAATGCCATTTAGTTGAATTATCCTAAACAGTAGTCATAAGTTGTTCTAACATGCATGAAAATGGTACAGATGGATAGATTGGATTTTTCTGATAATTTTTCATATATAAATTATTTCATTTGGAGCTACGGTTGAATTTCTATGATTTTTACAAGTTTAAGCCTTTTTCTGGAATTTCCTGATTTAAATAAATCCAGAAAAGGTTATCTGCGTCAGCATGACGTCGGGGTGACGTCAGCAGGTCAAAGGCACCAGCCCAGGTCAAACTTGACGGCTGGGACCCACATGTCAGTGTAACAACTAACTAACATGGTTAGTTAGTGTTAAGTTAGCACTAATCTAGGTTAGTTAGGGCCTGGCCCACTTGTCAGTGAGACAACTAATTAACTAAGTTAATTAGCGCTAACTAAGTAACACCTAAACTAAACAGCGAAATTAGCACTAATTAGAACCCTGCACTAATCAGTCAATGGTCGGCCCCACATGTCATGGACACAGGGGGGGTCCCGCCGTGGTCAAAGTGGGTCAAACCCACCGGCGACATGATGCCGGCGTGGCCAGACGCGGCGGCGAGGCTCGGATTTGGTCCTCCGTCGACCAAATCGACGGCGGAGACGCGCTACGGACTGCTGGTGAACTGGCACATCGAGTGGTGGTGGCGGTTGGGCCTGGGGAGGCCGGAGTTGTCGCCGGCGTCGACCTTGGCGGTCACCGGAGTTCGGCCGAGGTCGAAGACGGTGCTAGGGGGCACGGCGAGGCGCGTGGGGTGGTGTTTTGGGCTCCTGCGAGTGCGGTGAGGGCGGTGGTGTGCTCGGAAGCGAGCTTGCGCGGCTGTGGCCACGGCTACGCCATGGCCGGCGGCGAGGAGCAATTGGCTCCGGTGACTAGGGCGGCTATAGGGTGCGTACGGGCACGGGGAACAGGGGAGAAGAAGGCAGAGCTCACAGCGGGGTCGGAGACGGTCTCAGCAAGCTCGGGGAGGCAGAGACGATGACATATCGACGGCGGCGATCCTCGGTGGCCGAGGAGGGGAACGGCGGAGCTGGCGGCATCCAGGGCTTCCGGCGCCTTCCTTCTTGGTGAGGAGGAAGAGGGGGACAAGGCGGGGCGTCTTAGCGCGTCGGCGGGGCGAGGGGAGCACGTTGGCTGTGGCGAATGGCGTCGGCGACGACGAGCTCCGCTCGGTTGCGTGGGAGGGAGAGAGCCAGGGGGAAGATGGGGACGAGGGAGTGAGCGGGAGGGTTCCAGGGGGTGCGTGACGCCACCAGAGAAGGCCAGGGCGTCGAGGGGAAGCGGCAAGCAGGAGGTGGCCGGGGCGCGTGGCCGCGCGCACGGGGCACACGCCCGGCGTCCTTCTGTCGCGAGGAAGACGACAGGGGGAAGGCTAGTGGGCTGGGCCGCACAGGTGGGCTGCCAGCTGGGCCGGTACAGGAGCTGGGCCGACTATAGGAGCTGGCCAGGTAATCCTTCTCTCTCTCTCTCTTATTTTCTGTTTTCTATTTTCTATCTTTGTTTTGGTTTAGTAAAATGCTAAACCATTTCATAAAATCCTGGAAATAATTATGGGTGCTTTTTGAATTATTCCAGTGACCCTTAACAATTTCCAACATTTTTGGGAGCATCTAAAATATACATAGCATTTAAATAGCCCCAATTCAAATATGTTTGGATTAATTCAAAGTCCAAATATGTCCTGCAAAAATGTGAACCATTTTTGGTAGATGCTTCCACCTTGATCCAGAAATGATGAACATTTTTAAAGGGCATTTTGAAATCATTGAAAAATATTTTGGTTGAACCTATTTGAATTCCTTTTGATGCTAGGGTTTGAACATCCCCATTTCAGATTTCCAAGGAAGTTAAACATGATGCAAGCAAGATGCAAACACTAGGCAGCACCAGAAGCTAGGGATGTGACACCCGAAACCCCTTTCGGTGACGCTGGTCATCACCTGGTACCCCCAAAACAATTTTGACTCCAATACCCTACGTCCAATATTTCGATATTCACCTCCGGGCCATTCCGGAGTTCCTCGTCACGTCCGGGATCTCATCCGGGACTCCGAACAACCTTCGGTAACCACCATAATGACTCAACTATACTTATATCGTCACCAAACGTTAAGTGTGTAGACCCTGCGGGTTCGAGAACTATGCAGACATGACCGAGACACCTCTACGGTCAATAACCAACGGCGGGACCTGGATTCCCGTATTGGTTCCCACATATTCTACGAAGATCTTATCGATCGAACCTCGATGTCAAGGATTCATCTAATCCCGTATGTAGTTCCATTTGTCTATCTGTATGTTACTTGCCTGAGATTCGATCATCGGTATCTCCATACCTAGTTCAATCTCGTTACCGGCAAGTCTCTTTACTAGTTCCGTAATACAAGATCTCGTGGCTAACTCATTAGTAACATTGCTTGCAAGCTCATTGTGATACTGTATTACCGAGTGGTCCCTGAGATACCTCTCCGTCATATGGAGTGACAAATCCCAGTCTTGAGCCATGCCAACTCAACAGACACCCTCGGAGATCCTTTCTAGAATATAATATAAAGAGAAGCCTGTTCTTCCCATCTATCTAGAGAATGAAAAGGAACTAATGCCATTGATAAGAAATACATAGACCGTACGCCCACTTGCCACTCTACCACTTCAATTCAATGACGGACTTCATCGATACCGATACCAAACCTAGCTTGAGAGAGATTGATCACATGCATGTGGTGAACAATACCAAGAGAAAGAGCACTGAAATGAACCATATCAAGCACATGTCTCACTCTACAAGTCAAGTTCGTTGAGCTCTTAGCGGACATGTGCCTACTATCTACTAAGTGTGTGCTAGGGAAAGAAAGCAAGCTGAGCAGTTCTCACTCTATCCGGAGACCAAGAAAGCTTAAAGAATGTCGTAAAGTGATCACTGAAACCTCATACCCATTCGCCACGTGAAAGCATGGTTAAGGTAACCCAGGAAATACTGTCGCCGAAAGATATATATGTTTTAAAGAGAGAGATCCATAGGCAAAAATCTTGAAGGAAGGAACAAACCGTAGCAAAAGCCGAAGAAGATGCGAATCAGGAAAAGGGAGATGAGTTCCAGTTGTTAGAAATACCAGTGCCCGAAAAAGCAAGTCGGAAGGGGATTCGGATGTTCAGTGCTTAAAGAAAAAAGTATAGGTGTTGCTCTGTGTTGGGGAACACCGTATTTCAAAATTTTTACCTACGATCACGCAAGATATATCTAGGAGAAGCATAGCAATGAGACGGGGGAGTGTGTCCACGTACCCTCGTAGACCGAAAGCGGAAGCGTTTAGTAGCGTGGTTGATGTAGTCAAACGTCTTCGCGATCCAACCGATCCTAGTTCCGAACGTATGTCACCTCTGTGTTTAGCACGATGAAGTCCCTCGAGCTGTTGATCCAGTTGAGGATGAGGGAGAGTTCCGTCAGCACGATGGCGTGGTGACGGTGATGATGATGTTACCGGCGCAGGGCTTCGCCTAAGCACTACAACGATATGACCGAGGTGTGTAACTATGGAGGGGGGCACCACACACGGCTAAGAGAAGACTTGGTGTGCCCCCCTCCCATGTATATAAAGGAGGGGGAGGAGGAGGCCGGCCAAGGTGTGGCGCGCCAAGGGGGGGGGATTCCTACTTGCACTCCCGGTCCAAGTAGGATTCGTCCCCCCTTTCCTATTCCCACAAGGAGAAGGAGGGAAAGAGGAGGAGGAGAGAAGGAAAGGGGGGCCGCCCCCCAAACCCTAGTCCAATTTTGGATTGGGCTTGGGAGGCGCGCGCCTCCACCTGGCCGCCGCCTCCTCTCTTCCACTAGGGCCCATGAAGGCCCATTAACCCCCCGGGGGGTTCCGGTAACCCCCCGGTACTCCGGTAAATGCCCGAATCTATCTGAAACCATTCCGGTGTCCAAACATAACCTTCCAATATATCAATATCTATGTCTCTACCATTTTGAGACTTCTCGTCATGTCCGTGATCTCATCCGGGACTCCGAACAAACTTCGGTACATCAAATTACATAACTCATAACACAAATCATCATCGAACGTTAAGCGTGCGGACCCAACGGGTTCGAGAACTATGTAGACAGGACCGAGACACATCTCCGGTCAATAACCAATAGCAGAACCTAGATGCTCATATTGGTTCCTACATATTCTACGAAGATCTTTATCGGTCAAACCGCATAACAACATACGTTGTTCCCTTTGTCATCTGTATGTTACTTGCATGAGATTCGATCATTGGTATCATCATACCTAGTTCAATCTCGTTACCATCAAGTCTCCTTACTCATTCCGTAGTGCATCGTCCCGCAACTAACTCATTAGTCACATGGCTTGCAAGGCTCATAGTGATGTGCATTACCGAGAGGGCCCAGACATACCTCTCCGATACACGGAGTCACAAATCCTAATCTCGATCTATGCCAACTCAACACCATCGGAGACACATGTAGAGCATATTTATAATCACCCAGTTATGTTGTGACGTTTGATAGCACACTAAGTGTTCCTCCGGTATTCGGGAGTTGCATAATCTCACAGTCATAGGAACATGTATAAGTCATGAAGAAAGCAATAGAAATAAACTAAACGATCATAGTGCTAAGCTAACGGATGGGTCTTGTCCATCACATCATTCTATAATGATGTGATCCTCTTCATCAAATGACAACACATGTCTATGGCTAGGAAACTTAACCATCTTTGATTAACGAGCTAGTCAAGTAGAGGCATACTAGGGACACTCTTTTTGTCTATGTATTCACACATGTACTAAGTTTGCGGTTAATACAATTCTAGCATGAATAATTAACGTTTATCATGATATAAGGAAATATAAATAACAACTTTATTATTGCCTCTAGGGCATATTTCCTTCAGTCTCCCACTTGCACTAGAGTCAATAATCTAGATTACACAGTAATGATTCTAACACCCATGGAGTCTTGGTGTTGATCATGTTTTGCTCGTGAGAGAGGCTTAGTCAACGGG
This sequence comes from Triticum dicoccoides, assembly GCF_002162155.2. Lineage (NCBI taxonomy): Eukaryota > Viridiplantae > Streptophyta > Magnoliopsida > Poales > Poaceae > Triticum > Triticum dicoccoides. The sequence continues at coordinate 220,085,945 of NC_041393.1, read as the reverse complement.
TCTGCAATATTCAGATCCGTATGTATCTTGCAAATCTCTATGTCTCCCTCCTTGACTTGATCATGGATGGAATTGAAGCGTCTTTTGATGTGTCTGGTTCTCTTGTGAAATCTGGATTCCTTTGCCAAGGCAATTGCACCAGTATTGTCACAAAAGATTTTCTTTGGACCCGATGCACTAGGTATGACCCCTAGATCGGATATGAACTCCTTCATCCATACTCCTTCATTTGTTGTTGCCGAAGCAGCTATGTACTCCACTTCACACGTAGATCCCGCCACGACGCTATGTTTGGAAGTGTACCAACTTACAGCTCCACCATTCAATATAAATACGTATCCAGTTTGTGAATTAGAGTCACCCGGATCAGTGTTAAAGCTTGCATCGACGTAACCGTTTACGACGAGCTCTTTGTCACGTCCATAAACGAGAAACATATCCTTAGTCCTTTTTAGTTATTTCAGGATGTTCTTGACTATTGTCCAGTGATCCACTCCTGGATTACTTTGGTACCTCCCTGCTAAACTAATAGAAAGGCACACATCAGGTCTGGTACACAACATTGCATACATGATAGAACCTATTGCTGAAACATAGGGAATGACTTTCATTTTGTCTCTATCTTCTGCAGTGGTCGGGCATTGAGTCTGACTCAACTTCTCACCTTGTAACACAGGCGAGAACCCTTTCTTTGCTTGATCCATTTTGAACTTCTTCAAAACTGTATCAAGGTATGTTCTTTGTGAAAGTCCAATTAAGCGTCTTGATATATCTCTATAGATCTTGATGCCCAATATATAAGCAGCTTCACCGAGGTCTTTCATTGAAAAATTCTTATTCAAGTATCCTTTTATGCTATTCAGAAATTCAGTATCATTTCCGATCAACAATATGTCATCCACATATAATATCAGAAATGCTACAGACACTATGGGAAATAGCTAATTTGCCGTCAGCTTTTCGTCGGGCAGACGGTAAAGAAAGGGTTTGCCGTCATTAACAGACGGCAAAGAAAAAGTGACGGTGAAATAGACTTTGCCGTCTGTGATAAAAAAGACAAACGGCAAAGAGCTCATTTTGCTGTCAATGAGACAAAATACAAATGGAAAATATCTTTGTCGTCTGCATTTTTCATTACAGATGGCAAAGAGCTCCGTTTGCCCTCTATAATTAAAAAGCCAGATGGCAAAGATTTTTGCCTTCTGTGTTTTTTATTATAGACGGCAAAGTGCTCACTTTGCAGTCACTTTGCCGTTTGTAATAAAAAACATAGATGGCAAAGAAGAAACATAGCCCACGGATCGATGATGTGGTAGCAATATCCACCATAGATGCGCACCCCACCCCACCCCAAGATCACTCTGTCCCCACCCCACCACCTGCAGCCCAACCACCCCACCTTATCCACCAGCAGCCCACCCCACTGCACGTTCTCTCTGTCTCTCTCGTTAGGGCATGTACAATGGTTGATAAGATAGTCTTATCTTAAGTTTTGCATGTGATTTAGAGATGACAAAAAGAATTGTCTACAATGGGTCGTCTCTTAGCCTTATCTTTAATAACTAGCAATTCCTAAAAATGTGGTGAGACATATTGTGCTAAGAGATCACCTCTTGTCTTCTCTTAAATAAGAGAAGACAAGCCTTTTCTTATGAGTTCTCTCTCCTCCACCTCATCATCTATCCTACATGGCACTCCTAAAATAGCACCATTGTACATGCCCTTACCTTTCTCTCTCCCCCCTGTGCATCCAGCTCGCCCACCTCTGACCTCCCGATTGACTCGTTGGCGCCACTAGCTTCGTTCCTATGGCCAGCGAACCCCCTGCCGCCGGCAGGCGTCCGGCCTCCCCTTCCTCTCCTCCGCTCCCTCTGTTGTGTCAAAATCGGCAGATCTCGGGTAGGGGGTCCCGATCTGTGCGTCTAAGGCTAATGGTAATAGGAGGCAAGGGACACAATGTTTTACCCAGATTCGGGCCCTCTCGATGGAGGTAAAACCCTACTTCCTGCTTGATTGATCTTGATGATATGAGTATTACAAGAGTTGATCTACCACGAGATCGTAGAGGCTAAACCCTAGAAGCTAGCCTATGATGATTATGACTGTTATGATCGTCCCTATATGGACCAAACCCTCCGGTTTATATAGACACCGGAGGGGGCTAGGGTTTACACAGAGTCAGCTACAAAGAAGGAGATCTAATATCCGGATCGCCAAGCTTTCTTCCACGCAAAGGAGAGTCCCATCCGGACACGGGACGAAGTCTTGAGTCTTGCATCTCCATGGTCCAATAGTCCGGCCAAAGTATATAGTCCGGCTGTCCGGATACCCCCTAATCCAGGACTCCCTCAGTAGCCCCTAAACCCGACTTCAATGACGATGAGTCCAGCGCGCAGTTTGTCTTCGGCATTGCAAGGCGGGTTCCATCTCCGAATACTCCAAAGCTCCTATTGTAATGAACAGTATCCGGCTTCCCATCAATGTTGTCCTCCTCGACTTTTGTGCTTCAATAATGGCCACCTCCATGTGTCGAGCGAATACGAGGAGCCGAGGCATTTTTGCATTTGCCACCCCGGCCCTGCAGGCAAACCATCTATTTGAAGGGACGGGGATCCTCAGATCCAAGCCTCACCTTCTTCCCTTGAGCAAGCATCCAACAGAGCGCTCTGGAAAAAACCATTCCAACATGGCCGGTCGCCGCAGCTCTTCTTCTCGTTCTCTTCGCTCCAAGCCAGGTGACTGGGAAGAGTGTTCAGTTCCCCAAAGCCGTTTGATAGAGTTGCAGACCCAAGGGTTTCTTCCACCGGCGTTCATGGTCCCCGTCCGAGCTGGACTAGCCACCTATAATGGCGGGGAGCAAGCGGAGAGATCTCCTAATCCATCCCAGGGGGAGCGAATATGCTTCATCCCGCATCTGCTAAGAGGAGTCGGGTTTCCAATCCACCCATTCCTTCATGGGCTCCTGGAGTTCTAGGGCCTCCAGTTGCACGACTTCACTCATGCCTCCGTACTGCACATCGCAGGATACATCGCCCTTTCTGAATTATTCCTGGGCTGTGAGGCTCACTTCGGGTTATGGAAGAAGTTGTTCTGCCTCGTCCCTCGCAACCAGGGGAATCCATATGTCAAGTGGGCGGAGCCGAAATATGGCGCGTCGCCGAAACCGGATACCTGTCCGGCACTCCCAAGAAGGCATCTGCAAACTGGCCCTTGGAGTGGTTTTATGTTGATGACGTTCCCCTTCCAGATCCACTCCGGATGGGCCTCCCTGAGTTCGATAATGCTCCGCTGAAGGTACGCCGAAGTTGGCGCCCTCAGGGCCCCCAAGAGGAGGATACCAGAGAATTACACTTCCTGATGAGCAGGATAAAGATACTGGCCAAATCAGGGCTGACAATAGTTGAAGTTATGGCAATATTTATAATGCGGGGAGTGCAGCCACTCCAATATCAGGGGAAGCCCATGTGGCACTACAATGGGGATGATGATGCCACCCTCTGTGGTCGTAAAGGTCCAGACTCTGCCACTGCTCTGACGAAAATATTGTCCGATTTGTACAAAGGAGAAGAAGAAGAATTCCTTCATATTAAACCGCGGGATGGATTTTTCATGTACAACCCCCCAAGCTGGGTAAGTCGTCACCCTTTCCCCCACTCTATTCATTCTGGCGCTTTTCATCAAAATCATTAACCTCGATATTTCTGAGCAGGAACTGAGGAGGGCCGTGGAAGGATTCGACAGCCCCTCCCCGCAGACAGAGGACCTCGGAAGGGCCTGCGATCCAGGACTTAAAGAAGACCCGGATATTACTGTGGAGCTAGTAAACAAGTCATTTTATCAGGCCAGCTGCGATGGTGCCTTAGTGGCTATTATCACCGACTATCCCGGACTGCTACCTGCATCGCGTGTAAGCAAAGTCGAAACCTTATCCTCTGAAGAGGACTCCTATCCGATATCATTCCTTATGCATAAAACATCACATTCTTATAGAGACGACCATCGGAACGCGGTGCCGAGCCCCTAGGGGCTCATCGGCAAAGGGTATCCGGGTCAGGCGGGCTCAAGAGGAAGGCGGTCAGGGATGAAACGCCGTTATAGAGGTATGGTAAAAACCTGCTTGTGATTATTGTGTTTGAGATGTAACCGCGTCCTTCGTATTTTGGCAGAAAGGGGAGCCGCTGGATTATATCCGGGGAACCTGCCGATCACGTCTCGACTAGCCGGATTCCAGAACCGGCTTCGAGAGAGGAGGCCAATGCAGGGCCGATGCCGAATTGTCCTCTCACATAGGATGCGGATATGCTCTCCGCCACAAATTCCGAAATGGAGAGTGCCATGAATCACCAGCGCTGAAGGGCCATACTTCGGAATAACATCTTTTCCGAAGAGGCATTTAATGCTTTCAATTCGGGAGACGCATATATTCGGGCTGCTCAAGGCAGACTCGCCCGAGCGACAGACCAGTATACAAAAGATATACGGGTAAGGAAATTTGATAAGCATGTATAGCAGTAGCCCCTGAGACTTGAAACGGTTGGAACAACTGATTTAAGGATCATGTTATGCACATGTCCTTGTAGAGAAGAATACCCAATTGTTTCAAGAGCTGGAGGAGTGCAAGACCCAATTGAGGGCCGCGGTTGCCAAACTAGAAGAATCCCAAAAAGGCTTCCCCTGGTAACATTCGTTTGTAATAACGAAATTTTATGGAAATGTACCAGTTAGTGATTGGCTTGTTTGATAAGTCTAACAGAAATTTTTGCACACAATACTGGGGAGAATCCGGAGATCGTAAAAGATAGCGAGTCATATCTCCAAAGGCAGCTAAAAGCTGGCGAGCATGTTCTTACGCAAGTTAGGCGGGAGAAGAATGATCTTCAAGATGCCAATGTCCAGCTGGGCGTCGAATTAGGAGATGTTCGCGCACAGCTGGCGGACTCCATGAAGGAGAACAGAAGGCTTCGTCGCGGCATTTATGGTAAGTGCCTAGATGAACTGTAGTACAGCTCGGCGAGGAAGCATATTGAAAGAGTTTATATCTGTAGGTATGTTGACGGGCTGTCCTGAAGAGGAGATGCCCGCGTCCGCAGGTGATTTACTGCAATACCTCTCACAGCTGCACGAGCGAGCTCGGCAGGTGATGCAGGGTATTACCCAGGCCTTGTGGCCATCCACTTCCCTGCCAAAAGGCATGGGGGAGCTCGTGGATATGCTCCAAGGAGCACGGCGGCACTTCCGTTTGTGGAAGATGTCATCCTGTCGACAAGGTGCAAGGGAAGCCTGGGCCATGGTGAAGACGCACTACACCAAGCTTGACCCGAACCATATGGCTGAAGTCGGACCGGCGGGGCCAGATGGGCAAGAAATTCCCGTGAGTCTGGTGTATGACCAGGTAGCGTTAGCCACAAAGTATTCCCAACAGGATTGCAAGCTAGATAGCATGTTGGAAGGTATAGAGGAAGAATATAGTCAGTCCAAATGACTATGTAATTCAATGGACATATGTAGTCCCTAGCCGGATTAAAAATCATTTGTCATGGCGGACCGTTTTTCTTCAGCCCCCGGATCCGACAGTCCGGGGTGTATCTGAATACCTGCTTAGTTATCAAGAACCGGGGTATGCGTGGAAACCAGGCGCCGGGGTCATAAGTGCTTGAACAGACAAGTATCCAACTAGTTATGTTATATTACATGGGTAGTAAGAAACATCTTCCAGGGAGAATAGTTCCGTTAGGGGTTCCTTTCCCTGGGCATGCATGCATCGATGTACATGTCCGGATTGCGAACAGAAACGCAAGATACAAAACTTCTGGGATCCACGTTTGTAATAAATGAAAGAAACATCTCTTGTTCACCGACCGAATATTCCCTTAGGAACGCTAGCTTTCGGCTTCACCCAGTCCGAGGTACACATCCGGCTGAACCGGCAGTAACAATCGCAGAGGTGCTCCCCTTATGCCCTAGCCGAATTAACGAGAACGTAGGGCATGAACACAAGAGCCATGCAACCCAGCATGGCCACATCTTAAGTCATATCGATGCATATAATGGTTAAGAAAAGTCACATATGGAAAAAGAACGCATATATGATAGGCAAGAAGCCATGAAAGTAATTATATTTAGCTTCTGTATAGGAAGCCCCCAGGTATGGTTTACACACATAGTGCGGTCGGAGTGATCCGAGCATCCACACTGTATCGAGTACTTTGTGTGAAGAAGGGAAGAAGGGTGAGAAAGGAAAAAAAGAGGGGGAGGAGCATAATTAAAAGAGCGGGGGTAAGGAGTAGAACACTGAGTTCGGCACTAGGCATAGAATCTCCGGAGTCTGGCCACGTTCCATGGGTTCGGCTCGAGTTTGTTATCGGATGCATTACGCAGGCGATATGCTCCTCCGGTAACTTTATCAATAATGAAGGGACCTCCCACTTAGGTTTGAGCTTGTCCTTCTTCTTCTCCGGTAGGCGTAGAACGAGTTCGCCAATATTATAAGTTTTGGCCCGCACTTCTCTGCTTTGATATCGTCGAGCCTGCTGCTGGTAGAATGCGGAACGGGCTTTAGCAACGTCGCGCTCCTCCTCCAGGGCATCCAAGTTGTCCTGCCGATCTAACTCGGCTTCCTTCTCTTCGTACAGGCGCACACGAGGTGAGTCTTGTATTATGTCGCAGGGTAGTACTGCTTCTGCGCCGTACACCATAAAAAATGGTGTGTATCCGGTCGTGCGATTCACGTGGTCCGCAGCCCCCAGAGTACGGAGTCGAGCTCCTCAACCCAGTGCATGTCCAATTCTGTCAAGGACCACACTAGTCTGGGTTTGATGCCGCTCATAATGAGACCATTTGCACGTTCGACCTGATCGTTTGTTTGGGGATGGTAGACGGAGGCGTGATCGAGCTTAATGCCCATGTTGCCGCACCAAGTTTTCACTTCATCGGCTGTGAAGTTTGAGTCATTATCAGTGATGATGCTGTGAGGGACGCCGCAACGGTGCACAACCCCTGAGATGAATCTATCACTGGTCCGGATTCGGCCGCTTTAACTGGTTTGGCTTCTATCCATTTGGTGAACTTGTCCACCATGACCAATAAGTATTTTTTCTTATGGCCTCCTCCTTTAAGGGGTCCGACCATATCCAGCCCCTAGACCGCGAAGGGCCAAGTGATGGGGATTATTTGGAGAGCGGTAGGGGGCATATGGCTCTGATTGGCAAAAAGCTGGCAACTGACGCAGTGCTGGACAAGGTCCTGTGCGTCTGCTCGGGCTGTCGGCCAATAAAAACCTGTATGGAAGGCCTTGCTGACAAGTGCCCGGGCCGCAGCGTGGTGCCCGCCGAGTCCAACATGGATTTCAGCCAAGAGCTCCCGCCCTTCCTGTTCGGAGATGCATCTTTGGAGCACTCCGGTCGCACTTTTCTTGTAGAGTTCTCCCTCATGGACTTTGTATGCCTTGGAGCATCGCACAATACAACGTGCTTCATTTTGGTCCTCGGGAAGCTCCTGCCTATTTAGGTAGGCCAAGAAAGGCTCGGTCCACGAGGCGATTACAACCATGATTTCGTGGGCCGAAGGTGTTATTTCGGTGGCGGAACCTCCGATTACGTTAGATGGTTCGGAATATGGGGTTGTATTCGGATCCGGGCTAGTGTTGCCGGACTCCCCCTCCCATACCACGGATGGTTTGAACAGCTTTTCCAGGAATATGTTAGGTGGGACAGGGTCGCGTTTAGCGCCGATGCGGGCGAGGATATCCGCCGCTTGATTGTTTTCTCGAGCCACATGGTGGAATTCGAGCCCCTCGAACCGAGCTGACATTTTGAGGACATCATTATGGTAGGCCACCATTTTCAGATCCTTGGCATCAAAATCTCCGTTTATTTGTGATATTGCGAGGTTTGAATCCACGTGCACCTCCAGGCGTTGAATGCTCATAAAGACTGCCATGCGAAGTCCATGCAACAGAGCCTCGTATTCGGCTGCATTGTTGGAGTTTGTGTATAATATTTGGAGTACATACTGGACCATGTCTCCGGTGGGGGAAGTCAGGACTACACCCACTCCCAGTCTAGCCAGCATTTTAGAGCCGTCGAAGTGCATGATCCAGTTGGAGTACGCGCCATACTCTTTAGGAGTTCGACTTCTGTCCATTCAGCGACGAAGTTGGCCAATACTTGCGACTTAATGGCCCGCCATGGTTTGTATGTTATGTCGAATGGGAGGAGCTCAATGGCCCATTTAGCAATCCGTCCCGTAACATCGCGGTTGTTTATTATGTCGTTGAGTGGTACTTCGGAGGCCACCGTAATAGAACACTCTTGAAAGTGTGTCGTAGATTCCGGGATGCCATGAAGACCGCATACGCTATCTTTTGATAGTGTGGATATCGGGATTTGCATGGAGTGAGGACAGTGGACACATAATATACCGGCTTTTGAAGCGGGAACTTGCATCTGTCTGCTTCTCGTTCGACGCTGAGCACTGCACTGACAACCTGATGTGTCGCAGCTATGTATAGTAGCATAGGTTTGCCAATATTTGGCGCTGTCAGGACTGGATTACTGGCCAATAAGGTCTTTATTTCGTACAGTCCGGCCACGGCTGCGTCCGTCCACACGAAGTGTTCGGTGCGTCGAAGAAGGCGGTAAAGGGGTAGTGCCTTTTCTCCTAATCAGGAGATAAAGCGGCTTAAGGCAGCCACGCATCCAGCTAGTTTCTGGATATGCTTGAGGTCTGTTGGGATAGCCAACTGCGACAGAGCTCGGATTTTTGCCGGATTTGCTTCAATTCCTCTATTGGAAACAATGAAGCCGAGCAACTTCCCGGAGGGTACGCCGAAAACATATTTTTCTGGGTTTAGCTTGTTGTCGTATGTTCGGAGGTTATCGAATGTAAGCCTCAAGTCATCTACTAGGGTTTTGACATGTCTTGTTTTTATGACCACGTCGTCCACATATGCCTCCACTGTTTTGCCGATTTGCTTCTCCATGCATGTTTGAATCATGCATTGATAGGTTGCGCCGATATTTTAAAGCCCGAAAGGCATAGTGTTGAAGCAGAAAGGGCCATACGGCGTTATGAAGGCTGTTGCAACTTGTTCGGACTCTGCCATCTTTATTTTATGGTATCCGGAGTATGCGTCGAGGAAACATAGCGAATCGTGTCCTGCGGTGGCGTCGATGATTTGGTCGATGCGAGGGAGGGGGAAGGGATCCTTGGGGCAAGCCTTGTTAAGGTCTTTGAAATCCACGGCGCCAGGATTTGTCCTTCTTTGGTACCATTACCAGGTTTGCCAGCCAATCCGGATGCTTGATATCTCTGATGAATCCGGCCTCAAGTAGCTTGGCTAGCTCTTCTCCCATGGCTTGCCATTTAGGCTCTGAGAAGCGCCTAAGAGTCTGTTTGACTGGCTTGTATCCTTTCAGTATGTTGAGGCTGTGTTCGGCCAGTTTGTGTGGGATGCCCGGCATGTCTGAAGGATGCCAGGCAAAAATGACCCAATTCTCGCATAGGAATTCTCGTAGTTCAGTGTCCATTGTGGGGCTCAACTGTGTTCCGATGGAAGCTGTCTTCATGGGGTCCGTTGGATGGACCTGGAATTTGACTATCTCGTCTGTGAGTTTAAATGATGTGGACTTGGGTCATTTGTCGAGTATCACGTCGTCCCTGTCCACTGTGGCATGCAGCGTTGTTAGTTCTTCAGCCGCTAGGGCTTCGGATAATGCTTCCAGGGCTAGTGCTGCCGTTTTATTTTCAGCGCGGAGTGCGTCATCCGGATCACTGGCTAGAGTGATGATTCCATTGGGTTCGGGCATTTTAAGGTTCATGTACCCGTAATGGGGTATAACATGAAAGCTTGAGAATGCATCCTGCCCTACAAGGGCGTGGTATCTGCTGCTGAAAGGAGCCACTTGGAATGTGATTCATTCGGACCTGTAATTCTCTGGAGTGCCGAATACCACATCGAGTGTGATTTTTCCCGCACACCGTGCCTCCCGACTAGGGATGATTTCCCTGAAGGTTGTGCCACTCTGCTCAATGCGACTTTTATCAATTTCCATCTTGCTGAGTGTTTCTTCACAGATCAAGTTTAGTCCACTTCTGCCGTCCATGAGTACTTTAGTGAGCCGAAAGCCGTCCACGATTGGGCTAAGGACCAATGCGGCAGGTGCCCGGACTGTCTAGAATTGGGGTTCGTCACTGGCACTGAAAGTTATAGCAGTGTCGTTTTACGGATTTATTTTTGCCACGTGGCAAATTTCAGCGAGATTTCAATGAGCTCGCTTGCGCCTATTATTTGAGGCAAAAGTCTCAAAGACTGTCAATACCGCATTTTTGTCTTCGGCGAGACATTGCTCTGCTTTATTTACAAGAAGATGCTCGCCGCTTTTTGCTACCTGCCGGAGTATCCAACATGCTCTAAGGCTATGCGTAGGTTGACTATCCGGCGTGCTATGAATTTTGCATGGCCCATTGAGCCATTCTTCCAATACGGTTCCATGTCCTAGAGTGGGCTTTGACTTTTTGGGAATTGGATTTGGTAACTTAGGAGAGTTTGCCCTTTTAGCTCGGAGGGAAGGTTTAGTGAGAGCCGGATTATCCCAAAAGTCTGTTTTGGGTTTTCCATGTACTTTCCATCGCATAGTACTTCTGTACTATGGCTGCTAAGTCGGCAAAGTGTACTATGTCACGACGACTTATAGCATTAAGGATCCCTTTGCTCGTGCAATTTTTGTAAAAAAGTGATATTCGTCCTCCTCGCAACAGTCCTTGACGTTGTTTATCACAAGGGGGAATCTGGCCCAGTAGCGATGTACTGTCTCTTGTGGCTCTTGTCTGATATGGGAGAGACAGCTTAAGTCTGGGTGGGTGGGCGTAGTTGAATCTGGATTCTGATCTGATCTAGCGCCCAGGGGCAGAGGTGCTTCCGGGCTTGACAGCTCGGGCTCCGGGATGTTGCCCGATTTCCCCAGCCCATCGCCCGATTCTAAGTTCGGGGTCTGGGTTGTGTCCTCCCGCGAACGGGTATCCGGCTCAGAGAGCTCGGTGTTCCGAACATATTTCGTCCTCAGAATAGAGGGATGGTCCATATGTGGCTCTTCCACTACTGCTATCTCGTGGGTGACCGGTGGGGATTTAATATCCCTTTGGTCGGGTTTAAGCCCAATCCGGTCATAGTCTGTAGCGACTCCCAAAGCGGCGATGCGATCCAAGAGCTCATTAAGGGAAGAGAGATCTATTGGATCCATCTGTTCGACGAGTTCCGAATTGACGTGGAGGCTATTCGTGATGACCCGAGAGGTCATCGTCGGTGTGGCAGCCGATCGGGCGGCCATGACGAAGCCACCTAGTCGGAGAGTTTGGCCTACATCCAGCGCTCCCTCAGAGGTAATGTTGTCCTTGACAATGAGACGGGCCATCGATCCTTGCAGCGATGACACAGAGGAACTCTCAATGAAAGCACCAATGTCGGTGTCAAAACCGGCGGATCTCGGGTAGGGGGTCCTGATCTGTGCGTCTAAAGCTAATGGTAACAGGAGGCAAGGGACACAATGTTTTACCCAGGTTCGGGCCCTCTCGATGGAGGTAAAACCCTACTTCCTGCTTGATTGATCTTGATGATATGAGTATTACAAGAGTTGATCTACCACGAGATCGTAGAGGCTAAACCCTAGAAGCTAGCCTATGATGATTATGACTGTTATGATCGTCCCTATACGGACCAAACCCTCCGGTTTATATAGACACCGGAGGGGGCTAGGGTTTACACAGAGTCGGTTACAAAGAAGGAGATCTAATATCTGAATCGCCAAGCTTGTCTTCCAGGCAAAGGAGAGTCCCATCCGGACACGGGACGAAGTCTTGAGTCTTGCATCTTCATGGTCCAATAGTCCGGCCAAAGTATATAGTCCGGCTGTCCGGATACCCCCTAATTCAGGACTCCCTCACCCTCTCTAAATCATCTCTCTCTATCTCCAGGAACCAGCGAGATGAGTAGTGCGAGTAGGGCACGACTGCTGCGGGCTGCGGGCTGCCACCGACGCATGGGCGGGCGGCACTGGAGGCCGCTGCGAGTGACGCGCGGGCATGCGGCGGTAGCAGGGCGCGGCCGAGCAGGGCTGTGCGGTGAGCATGGCTGGGTGGCTGTTCAGAGACCAAGGCACGGCCGCTACGGGCTGGTCTGGGAAGGGTAGCTGGCGTGGGAGGCCGCTGCGATCGGTTCTAGCAGGTCCCGGGCGAGCTGGGCCATGTGGTTGTGCGGTGAGCATGGCCGGGCGGCTGTGCAACTCGGCGGTGGCCTGGCGAGCGGCGTAGCGAGCAGGGCAAGGCGGTGGCAGTGGAATCCCTGTGGTTTTGGCTGGCGGTGAAGTCCATGTTGCTGCAGTGGAGAAGGACTTGATTGCTTTTAGTTTTTACTTTCTATGGTCCTGTGTGTAAATTTTCAGGACAACTTTGTTTCTTCTCTGTAACTCCACCTACGATGAATGAAAGGCAGCACGCCATGTCGAATCCAAAATCTACGTGAGCTGAACCTACTGTCTTGGTTTGATGTTCATGTGTCCGGCGAGATGCTCTTTCCTGAAATCATTTTTTTTAAATGAAAAATAATCTTTGCCGTCTCTAGTTTTTTTAAATGAAAAACAATGTTTGCCGTCTCTACTTTAGTCTAGATGATGGCAAAGGATAAGTATTGACTGATGGCAAAGAACAGGGTTTTGTCGTCTACTATTTTTGCGACAGACAGCAAATTTGTAGTTGGCTGGTGGCAAAATCTTTGCCGTCTGCCCGATGGATTGATGACGGCAAAGTATTCTGTGCCGACTTATCTTTGTCGTCTGACTTTGCCATCTTCTTCCTGACGGCAAAATCTTTGCCGTCTGTGATCCACAGACGACAAATTACCTGATTCCTGTAGTGAGAGCTCCCACTCACTTTCTTGTAAATAAAGGCTTCTCCAAAAGTATGTATAAAACCATATGCTTTGATCACACTATCAAAGTGTATATTCCAACTCCGAGAGTCTTGCACCAGTCCATAAATGGATCGCTGGAGCTTGCACACTTTGTTAGCACCTTTTGGATCGACAAAACCTTCTGGTTGCATCATATACAACTCTTCTTTAAGATATCCATTAAGGAATGGAGTTTTGACATCCATTTGCCAAATTTCATAATCATAAAATGCGGCAATTGCTAACATGATTCAGACAGACTTAAGCATCACTACAGGTGAGAAAGTCTCATTGTAATTAACTCCTTGAACTTGTCAAAAACCTTTCACAACAAGTTGAGCTTTGTAGAAAGTAACATTACCATCAGCGTCAGTCTTCTTCTTGAAGATCAATTTATTCTCTATGGCCCGCCGATCATCGGGCAAGTCAACCAAAGTCCACACTTTGTTCTCATACATAGATCCCATCTCAGATTTCATGGCCTAAAGCCTATTCGCGGAATCTGGGCTCATCATTGCTTCCTCATGGTTCGTAGGTTCGTCATGGTCAAGTAACATAACGTCCAGAACAGTATTACCATGTAGGGGAACGTAGCAGAAATTTAAAATTTTCTACGCATCACCAAGATCAATCTATGGAGTAATCTAGCAACGAGGGGAAGGGGAGTGCATCTACATACCCTTGTAGATCGCTAAGCGGAAGCTTTACAAGAACGCGGATGAAGGAGTCGTACTCGTAGCGATTCAGATCGCGGTTGATTCTGATCTAAGCGCCGAACAACGGCGTCTCCGTGTTCAACACACGTGCAGCCCGATGACGTCTCTCGTGCCTTGATCCGGCAAGGGGAGAGGGAGAGGTTGGGGAAGACTCCGTCCAGCAGCAGCATGAGAGCGTGGTGGTGGTGGAGGAGCATGGCACTCCAGCAGGGCTTCGCCAAGCACCGCAAGAGATGAGGAGGGAGAGGGGTAGGGCTGCGCAAAGAGGGAGATGTTCTCATGTGTATGTGAAAGTGCTAGTTATCGACTAGAGGGGGGGGGGGTGAATAGGCGATTTTTATCAAAGTCTTCAAAACGTGGAAGTTTCGAAGACAAACAATAGAAATGACCTAATTGATATGCAGCGGAAGATAAACTACAACAAGCAAGCCATAGTCAAGTATGCAACAATGTGAACGTACGAAGACTAATAGCAGCTAGGTAGTAAGGATCAGGATGGAAGATAGTATGAAGCCAATCAACAATAGTAGTCAAGCAATGAAGTCAAACAGATAAGACAAATAAGCAATGACTTCACGAATACAAACTCAAAGTAAAGGGAGGGAAAGGATAGAACCAGTCACTTGTTGAAGACACATGATTTGTTGGACCAGTTCCAGTTGCTGTGACAACTGTACGTCTGGTTAGGGAGGCTGAGATTCAACTCAGAAGACCGCGTCTTCACCTTATTCCCCATGAGCTAAGGACACACAGTCCTCGCCCAATCACTCTGGTAAGTCTTCAAGGTAGACTTCTGAACCTTCACAGACTTTGTTCACCGGCAATCCACAATGACTCTCGGATGCTTAGAACGCGACGCCTAACCGGCTGGAGGATACACAGTCCTCAAGTGTAATAAGTCTTCAAGTCACACAGACAGAAAGACTTCAGTGATGCCTAACACTCTTTTGCTCTGGGTGTTTGGGCTTTGTCCTCGCAAGGATTTCTCTCTCAAAGGCTTCGAGGTGGGTTGCTCTCAAAACGACAAAAGCCGTAAACTAACTCTGAGCAGCCACCAATTTATGGTGTAGGGGGTGGGCTATTTATAGCCACAAGGCAACCCAACCTGATATGTCCGAAATGATCCTGGGTCACTAAGGAACTGGCACGTGTTCCAACGGTCAAATTTCAAACACACACGGCAACTTTACTTGGGCTACAAGCAAAGCTGACTCATCCAGCTCTGGATAAGATTTGCTCTCATTGTCTTCGCTCGAAGACATAGGATTTGGGTTGATCATCACTTCAGTCACTCTAACTTTGTTCACTTGGACCCCACTTAACAGTACGGTGGTTCCTATGACTCAGCACAGAAGAAAAGGAAACAACGAAACAACTCAGTCTTCACGCTCCATAGTCTTCACTCAATGTCTTCTCATGTCATAGTCTTCAATGTGAATATCTTCACACACCACCATTGTCTTCAATGTCTTCATACATTTTTAGGGGTCATCTCCGGTAGGTAAACCGAATCAATGAGGGACACTTCCTGCGTTATCCTGTAATTCTCACAAACGCATTAGTCCCTCAACCAACTTTGTCGTCAATACTCCAAAACCAACTAGGGGTGGCACTAGATGCACTTACAATCTCCCCCTTTTTGGTGATTGATGACAAACCGGTTGAAGTTCTCAACGGGAAAGAAGTATGTGAAATTGCAAAGGATAGCGTATTGTCTTCATAAGTGGCAAGGGCTCCCCCTGAAGATGTGCATATAAATAATTTGCTTTTGGAATGCAAATGCACATGGCAGGTTGTACTTGTGGAGATCCTCTTCAACTTATGAAGATAATTCATCATGCATGAAATGATATAACTAAGAGAATGACATGCATAATGAAAAATGGACGTCTACAGAATGATCTAAGTGCGGAAGTTATCATCGCACATGGAAAAGCAAATAAGTAGCAGACGACCATCGAGTTTAAGTGTTACAACTCAAAGAACGAAGTGTATCAAAAGCAAGAGTTGTAAGCACTAGGAAAAAATATAAAGCAACCGCCCTTATGAACCCGCTTGAAGACTATCAAACTCATATGCTTCTCCCCCTTTTGTCAGTAATGACCAAAAAGGTTTGAAGACATAAAGCATCTACTCGTCCTCATGAGGAGTAGGTGAAGCAGTAGGGTTGTCGTCGTTGTTTGGCGGTGCAGACGAACTTGGTGCAGTGTCGATGCATGCAGAAGTAGGAGGCGGTGAAGTTGCATCGTCTTCATCATCGATCACATTGGCATTCACAGTTGCCGCGGAGGATGAATAGTCAGAGTCTTCAAGAGATGGAGTTCTGCGTACGATAGCATTCCGTGGAGGAGTGGAGTCAAACTTGAATCTCTCAGTGAAGCCATCGTCCTGAAGATCTGCTTCATCACTGAGCAGGGTCAAACTCTTCCATGATGTCACGCCCAATATGCGATACTATCCTAAAGAGAATCGAAGGTCCCACCAAGGATAGAACCGCATATTGAAACGCTTTTGCAAGGTGGATATCATTACATCAACATTACATAATAGATGGGGATACATACAAGAGGCATACAATGCCACATGAATACAACATCACAATACATAAGAGCAACATCCGAACTACGGATGAAACACAAACAGAAGCTCAAACGACATCCACCCTTCTAGCCCAGGCTGCCGACCTGGAACCTATCCCCTGATCAAAGAAGAAGCAGAAGAAGAACTCCAAGACAAGCAAACATCGCTCTCGCGTGATGATCATCGCAAAACCTGTACCTGCAACTGTTGTTGTAGTAATCTGTGAGCCACGAGGACTCAGCAATCCCATTACCCATGGTATCAAGACTAGCAAAGCTTAAAGGGAAAGGAAGGGGTAAGGTGGTGAGGTTGCAGCAGCGACTAAGCATATATGGTGGCTAACATACGCAAGTAAGAGCGAGAAGAGAGCAAGCGGAACGGTCGTGAAGCTAGCAATGATCAAGAAGTGATCCTGAACTCCTACTTACGTCAAACATAACCCAAAATCGTGTTCACTTCCCGGACTCCGCCGAAAAGAGACTATCATGGCTACACACGCGGTTGATGCGTTTTAATTCGAATCAGGTGTCAAGTTATCTACAACCGGACATTAACAAATTCCCATCTGCCCATAACCACGGGCACGGCTTTCGAAAGTTTAAACCGTGCAGGGGTGTCCCAACTTAGCCCATGATAAGCTCTCGCGATCAACAAAGGATATACCTTCTCCCAGGAAGACCCGATCAAACTCGGAATCCCGGTTTACAAGACATTTCGACAATGGTAAAACAAGACCAGCAAAGCCGCCCGATGTGCCGACAAATCCCGATAGGGTCTGCACATATCTCGTTCTCAGGGCAACACCGGAGAGACTAGCTACGAGTAAAACCAGACTTCGAGTTTCCCCGAGGTGGCCCCGCAGGCAGCTCAGTTCGGACCAACACTCGAAGGAGC
>NC_041393.1:220031963-220068529 GCF_002162155.2 Triticum dicoccoides | reverse complement strand
GGCTAGGTGAGGCAAATGGTAAAACCAAGGTTGGGCCTTGCTGGAGGAGTTTTATTCAAAGCGAACTGTCAAGGGGGTCCCATAAATCACCCAACCGTGTAAGGAACGCAAAATCCGGGAACATAACACCGGTATGACGGAAACTAGGGCGGCAAGAGTGGAACAAAACACCAGGCATAAGGCCGAGTCTTCCACCCTTTACCAAGTATATAGATGCATTAATTAAATAAGAGATATTGTGATATCCCAACATAATCATGTCCACCATGGAGCAATCTTCAACTTCACCTTCAAATAACAACGCTATAAGAGGGGCTGAGCAAAGCGGTAACATAGCCAAGCAATGGTTTGCATAGGAAGGGTGTCAAAGGTTAGAGGTTCATGGCAATATGGGAGGCTTGATAAACATGTGATAGGTAGCGCAGCATAGCGATAGAACGAAGCAACTAGCATAGCAATGATAGTAGTGAGATCCAGGGTAGCGGTCATCTTGCCTCAAATCCCGGAAGGAAGAAGAACGAGTCCATGAAGAAGACGAACGGGAGTAGTCGAACGAATCCTCACAATCGCAATGAAACAGGAACTAACGAGCAACACCGGAAAGAAACCAACAACATGGTAAATGCACAAGCATAAACATGGCATGATGTACAAACAAGTATGATGCATGTCCGGTTTAATGAGGCATGGCATGGCAAAGTGCAACAAACAGCACTACAAGTTAAGTGGAGCTCAATATGCAACGAGTTGCATATTGACAAAACACCACATTGACATCTTTAGTTTAATCTCGTTTAAGCTACCCAACAATATTAAATGTTGTTAAACATGGCAATAGGTGAAGCAAAAGTAAACTAACTATTTAGGCAAGTTTAAATGAGGCCGGAACAACAAACAACAATTCCGGAAAATCCTCATGTGCATATTTTAGATTTGGTACTGTTCTGCCCTAAACACAATTTTAAAGTTGTTAAACATGCAAAGTAATGGCACCATGTTAAACTAGGCATTTTTCCACCCCATTTACATATAAAGTTTATTAAATTCGGAGCTACGGTTATTTAGTTATGAAATAAATCATTTTAACATGGCATCTAAGCAAATTGCAAACAACAATTTAAACATTTTAAACATGGATGAGAGTAGCATATTATGAAACTAGATGAAAAATAAGCATTTTACATATATAATATGTTTTAATCCGATGCATGGTTAATTAATTATTGAAGCATGAACATTAAGGGGTTTTCTGAAAAACTGGCAATCTCTGGATAATTAGGAAATTCGTAGAACCAAAAAAAAAACATATACGGGCCGAATCTGACTGGCCCGATGGGAGCATGGGCGCTGGAGGCTCACCCAGCTAGACCTAGCCCAGGGCGGTGGAGGAGGCAGGCCGCAGCGGGCGAGCTGGTGGCCTAGGTGACTGGTCAACGCGAGGTGAGCGAGCTGCTCCTTCTCGTTACTGAAGAACAGAGGCAGCTGCAGGTTCAAGGCGACGCAGAAAGCGGCATCACCGGAGGTTCTGGCGCCGGGGTCGGCCGGAACCGGCCAGAACAGGGCGGATTCGGCAGCCAGGCGACAGAGCAGAGAAGATCCGGTCCAGATCGGGGCCGGGATGCGAACTTGACGGGCGGCTATGGTGCTGTTGTCTGAAGAAAAGGACAGAACCTTCAGAGGGGAAAACAGGGCAAGGAATAAGAGAGAGACGGAGATGGCAGGGCATGGCGACCTGCGGGGCTTCACCGGCGTCTACACTCGTCGGAGATGGCGACCAAAGGCGGGGGAGGTGGAGCAGAGGCAAGCCGGCGGCGTCGGGATCCTCTTGGCGGCCTTGGCGTGGTGCTTGCCTCCTGCTCGAAGTAGAGGATGCAGGGGAAGCAGAGACCGGCAGTGAGGGATGCGGGATCACGAGGCAGCGACGCTCGGGCAGACAGGAGGAGCGGGCGCGAGGGCTTCCCTCGCTCGAACGAGGCGGAGGCGACGGGAACCTCCAGGAGCTCCATGGGCGGCAGGATTCCTGCAAAACGGCGGTGTTGAGACACCATCAGAGGGAGCAAGAGAGAAGAAAAGGAGGAAGGAAAGAGAGGGGCGACGGGGCTGGTCATGCTGGTTGTCGAGGTCGCCGGAGCAGCTGGGTCGCTGGAGCGGCACGGTAACGAGGCCATGGAGGTGCAGGCGACGGCGAGGAGGCGCTCGAGGTCGGAGGTGCACGGTCGAGGGGATGGATCAAGGAGCTCGGCCCCTGGACGAAGGGAGGTTGGAGAGGAAGGGCACGGGGGACCCTGGTGCTCCGGTGGCTTGCGTCGAGACGAAGCATAGGCAGGGGCTCCTGCTCATGGCCGAAAAACACGGGAGGTGGTCGGAGGCCGCGGGTTTAAGGGAGGAGGATTGGAGATGGATGGTGGTTGGCTCGGCGCTGAAACCAAGGAAGAGAGTGGCGGCGGCGTGGGGATTTGGTGGAGATTGGACAGGCTAGGGCTAGGGTTTAGACTAGTTTATATAGAGGTGGGTTATGCTAGGGGCTATTTCGTCCCTCCGATCGTAATCGGACGGACGGAAAAATAAGCTAGGGAGAGTCCAACAAATAACCAAAGATACTCTCGGGATGTTTGGGGATGATCCGGATCCAACGGTCTCAATAGAGCGGGTCGGGTTCGGGACAACTTTCGGACGCACGCGAGGGGGTCAGTGCACTGTGCAGAAAGGGCCAAATAGTCGGACAACAAAAGAACGGTTGGCTTGAGAAACGTCAACGGAGGCGAGGGAGAAGCGGCAACTAAGAACGGATGCACGTTTTATGAAAACATGCAGATGCAATACGCATGATGCTATGAGATGAAATGCATGACAAGAACAAACTGCAAAACAAAAGACAAAAACCTAACCACGGAGAAAATAACATATCGCATCTCCGGAAAAGGCAAGAGTTGGAGTTACGAATATGGAAAGTTGTATCCAGGGCGTTACATCTTTAGAACAGACTTTTGCATTGCTCCGGATGGGTGAAAAGAATTCTCACAATCGAAAACAATTACGAGAGGATGGCATAAGTTAGAACTATGAATCTTCAAGAGTACGGACCAAGATTTCTCTCGAAGTTATGACCGGCCAAGCTACACTCCAAAATAAACATGGTGCTCAACACATGTTTTGTTTTGAGGCGTTCAAGTATTCTTCATCTTGCATTTCGAAGTGCAATTTTTCTACCTTATCATTTGAGGTGGTGTTATGTCATTCTTGACAATTTGAGTTCGTGTTTCGCGATTCACATGTTGTCAAGAATGAGGTATTTTAAATCCATCAATCTCTTCTTTGGAGTTATCTTGGTATAGATTTCACCTAAAGCCTTCCCTAAGGAATGTTTCTATTTGTGGTGCTTATCAATGATCCGAGTTTTCTCCTATCCTCTCGGCGAAAGAAGTTTTCATCTCTTCTTTCATCTCAAGCAAGCAATTGTTTTTTGTTAGTGACAGAATTACACCTCTTAGTCTTGGGATGTTTTCCATAAGCCCACTACAAGCTTATTCGTTTCGTTGTTGGTTTTCCAACAACTCCGTTCTAGCATTTCTTGTAAGCGTGCTCTTTCAAGATCTTGTTTCCCTCCGTTCGTTCCATTCCATTCTTTCATTTCTTCCGGAGGCATTGTGATGTTGCTCTTGTTGACCCATCATCTCGAATTGTGAGGTTTGTGTTCTCATTCAAGTTCTTTCATCTTGTCAAGTTTTGCCTCTCTTTCCAACCTGAGTGCTGTCTAAAATCCTTCTCACCCATTATGCCATTCTTTCAATAGTTCCGGAGGCAGTGTGTTGTTGATTTCATCAAGTATCTTCCCATCTTCTCAAGTTCATGTTCTTTTCCTTCCATGTTCAACTGGAGTGCTGCCCGAATTCTTCCTCTCTCATCTTGTTTTAACCGGAGTGGTTTTGAATTCTATCTTGTCCATTAAACTCTTGATTCGTGTCTTTGCAACCGTCAAGTTCTCGTAATGTTCCTTGTTCCTCTTTTCTAACGGATTGTTTGCAATCTCGTTCATCTTCGTTGTTTTCTTTCTTTCATTTTGCTCAACCTCTCAAGGTTCATGGTTTCACTCGTTTGTCGAAGAAGCAACTTAGTTTACCTCTTATCTTCCTCTTCCTTTTCCCTCCGGTGCCATCCTAGATCTCGGGACGATATCCTCTCATAGTGGTGGAGTGTTGTAACGCCCCGGATACAACTTTCCATATTTGTAACTCCAACTCTTGCCTTTTCCGGAGATGCGATATGTTATTTTCTCCGTGATTAGGTTTTTGTCTTTTGTTTTGCAGTTTGTTCTTGTCATGCATTTCATCTCATAGCATCATGCGCATTGCATCTGCATGTTTTCATAAAACGTGCATCCGTTCTTAGTTGCCGCTTCTCCCTCGCCTCCGTTGACGTTTCTCAAGCCAACCGTTCTTTTGTTGTCCGACCGTTTGGCCCTTTCTGCACAGTGCACTGACCCCCTCGCGTGCGTCCGAAAGTTGTCCCGAACCCGACCCACTCTATTGAGACCGTTGGATCCGGATCATCCCCAAACATCCCAAAAGTATCTTCGGTTACTTGTTGGACTCTCCCTAGCTTATTTTTCCGTCCGTCCGATTACGATCGGAGGGACGAAATAGCCCCTAGCATAACCCACCCGCTATATATACTAGTCTAAACCCTAGCCCTAGCCTGTCCAATCTCCACCAAATCCCCACGCCGCCGCCACTCTCTTCCTTGGTTTCAGCGCTGAGCCAACCACCATCCATCTCCGACCCTCCTCCCTTAAACCCGCGGCCTCCGACCACCTCCCGTGTTTTTCGGCCACGAGCAGGAGCCCCTGCCTCTGCTTCGTGTCGACCGCAAGCCACCGGAGCACCAGGGTCCCCCGTGCCCTTCCTCTCCAACCTCCCTTCATCCAGGAGCCGAGCTCCTCGATCCATCCCCGCGATCGTGCACCTCCGACCTCGAGCGCCTCCTCGCCGTCGCCTGCACCTCCATGGCCCCGTTACCGCGCCACTCCAGCGACCCAGCCGCTCCGGCGACCTCGACAACTAGCATGACCAGCCCCGTCGCCCCTCTCTTTCCTTCCTCCTTTTCTTCTCTCTCACTCCCTCTGATGGTGTCGCGATGTCGCCGTTTTGCAGGAATCCTGTCGCCCATGGAGCTCCTGGAGGTTCCCGTCACCCCCGCCTCGTTCCAGGGAGGGAAGCCCTCGTGCCCGCTCCTCCCGTCTGCCCGAGCGCCGCCGCCTCGCGACCCCGCATCCCTCGCTGCCGGTCTCTGCTTCCCCTGCATCCTCTACTTCGAGCAGGAGGCAAGCACTACGCCAAGGCCGCCAAGAGGATCCCGACACCGCCGGCTTGCCTCTGCTCCACCTCCCCCGCCTTCGGTCGCCATCTCCGGCGAGTGTAGACGCCGGTGAAGCCCCGCAGGTCGCCATGCCCTGCCATCTCCGTCTCTCTCTTCTTCCTTGCCCTGTTTTCCCCTCTGAAGGTTCTGTCCTTTTCTTCAGACAACAGCACCATAGTCGCCCGTCAAGTTCGCATCCCGGCCTCGATCTAGACTGGATCTCCTCTGCTCCGCCGACTGGCTGCCGAATCCGCCCCGTTCTGGCCAGTTCCCGCTGACCCCGGCGCCAGGACCTTCGGTGATGCCGCTTTCTGCGTCGCCTTGAACCTGCAGCTACCTCTGTTCTTCAGTAACGAGAAGGAGCAGCTCGCTTGCCTCGCGTTGACTAGTCGCCTAGGCCGCCAGCTCGCCCGCTGCGGCCTGCCTCCTCCACCGCCCTGGGCTAGGCCCAGCTGGGTGAGCCTCCAGCGCCCATGCTCCCATCAGGCCAGTCAGATTCGGCCCATATATGTTTTTTTTGGTTCTACGAATTTCCTAATTATCCAGAGATTGCCAGTTTTTCAGAAAACCCCTTAATGTTCATGCTTCAATAATTAATTAACCATGCATCGGATTAAAACATATTATATATGTAAAATGCTTATTTTTTCATCTAGTTTCATAATATGCTACTCTCATCCATGTTTAAAATGTTTAAATTGTTGTTTGCATTAATTTGCTTAAATGCCATGTTAAAATGATTTATTTCATAACTAAATAACCGTAGCTCCGAATTTAATAAACTTTATATGTAAATGGGGTGGAAAAATGCCTAGTTTGACATGGTGGCATTACTTTGCATGTTTAACAACTTTAAAATTGTGTTTAGGGCAGAACAGTACCAAATCTAAAATATGCACATGAGGATTTTCCGGAATTGTTGTTTGTTGTTTCGGCCTCATTTAAACTTGCCTAAATAGTTAGTTTACTTTTGCTTCACCTCTTGCCATGTTTAACAACATTTAATATTGTTGGGTAGCTTAAACGAGATTAAACTGAAGATGTCAATGTGGTGTTTTGTCAATATGCAACTCGTTGCATATTGAGCTCCACTTAACTTGTAGTGCTGTTTGTTGCACTTTGCCATGCCATGCCTCATTAAACCGAACATGCATCATACTTGTTTGTGCATCATGCCATGTTTATGCTTGTGCATTTACCATGTTGTTGGTTTCTTTCCGGTGTTGCTTGTTAGTTCCTGTTTCGTTGCGATTGTGAGGATTCGTTCGACTACTCCCGTTCGTCTTCTTCATGGACTCGTTCTTCTTCCTTGCGGGATTTTAGGCAAGATGACCACTACCCTGGATCTCACTACTATCATTGCTATGCTAGTTGCTTCGTTCTATCGCTATGCTGCGCTACCTATCACATGTTTATCAAGCCTCCCATATTGCCATGAACCTCTAACCTTTGACACCCTTCCTATGCAAACCATTGCTTGGCTATGTTACCGCTTTGCTCAGCCCCTCTTATAGCGTTGTTATTTGAAGGTGAAGTTGAAGATTGCTCCATGGTGGACATGATTATGTTGGGATATCACAATATCTCTTATTTAATTAATGCATCTATATACTTGGTAAAGGGTGGAAGACTCGGCCTTATGCCTGGTGTTTTGTTCCACTCTTGCCGCCCTAGTTTCCATCATATCGGTGTTATGTTCCCGGATTTTGCGTTCCTTACATGGTTGGGTGATTTATGGGACCCCCTTGACAGTTCGCTTTGAATAAAACTCCTCCAGCAAGGCCCAACCTTGGTTTTACCATTTGCCTCACCTAGCCTTTTTTCCCTTGGGTTTCTGGAGCCCGAGGGTCATCTTTATTTTAGCCCCCCCGGGCCAGTGCTCCTTCGAGTGTTGGTCCGAACTGAGCTGCCTGCGGGGCCACCTCGGGGAAAATCCAAGTCTGGTTTTACTCGTAGCTAGTCTCATCTGGTGTTGCCCTGAGAACGAGATATGTGCAGCTCCTATCGGGATTTGTCGGCACATCGGGCGGCTTTGCTGGTCTTGTTTTACCATTGTCGAAATGTCTTGTAAACCGGGATTCCAAGTTTGATCGGGTCTTCCTGGGAGAAGGTATATCCTTCGTTGATCACAAGAGCTTATCATGGGCTAAGTTGGGACACCCCTGCAGGGTTTAAACTTTCGAAAGCCGTGCCCGCGGTTATGGGCAGATGGAATTTGTTAATGTCCGGTTGTAGATAACTTGACACCTGATTCGAATTAAAACGCATCAACCGCGTGTGTAGCCGTGATAGTCTCTTTTCGGCAGAGTCCGGGAAGTGAACACGGTTTTGGGTTATGTTTGACGTAAGTAGGAGTTCAGGATCACTTCTTGATCATTGCTAGCTTCACGACCGTTCCGCTTGCTCTCTTCTCGCTCTTATTTGCGTATGTTAGCCACCATATATGCTTAGTCGCTGCTGCAACCTCACCACCTTACCCCTTCCTTTCCCATTAAGCTTTGCTAGTCTTGATACCCATGGTAATGGGATTGCTAAGTCCTCGTGGCTCACAGATTACTACAACAACAGTTGTAGGTACAGGTTTTGCGATGATCATGACGCGAGAGCGATGTTTGCTTGTCTTGGAGTTCTTCTTCTGCTTATTCTTCGATCAGGGGATAGGTTCCAGGTCGGCAGCCTAGGCTAGCAGGGTGGATGTCGTTTGAGCTTCTGTTTGTGTTTCATCCGTAGTTCGGATGTTGCTCTTATGTATTGTGATGTTGTATTCATGTGGCATTGTATGCCTCTTGTATGTATCCCCATCTATTATGTAATGTTGATGTAATGATATCCACCTTGCAAAAGCGTTTCAATATGCGGTTCTATCCTTGGTGGGACCTTCGAGTCTCTTTAGGATAGTATCGCATATTGGGCGTGACACATGATCACCGACAAGTTTCGTGAGTGACAAATGCATTCTTGGTGGCAAGGTTTCGAATGTGATTTACATCCACCAAGAGGCTTTGCATCTGACGCTTGAGCCAAAAATGTTGCTTATCTTGTTTCTGATGCAGGGCCACAAGAAGTTCTCGGTCATTTAGGACCCGAGAGCGCTTCCTAGGCCTTTGAGCAATTGTGCTCTCAGTAGCTTCAGTTGGCGCACGATGAGGTAGACGAGTGTTTCCGGCCATTGGATAAACACGAGTTACTGCTTGGACTCCTTCCATAGGCTGAGTGAAGCTTTGGTGTTGAGCATTTTGAAGACTAAGAGGCTTCTTGGCAGGTTCAGGGTATATGGTTTCAACTGACATATCAACCTCTGGTAGAAAGATCACATGATTGCGAGCAGAGGGTTGATAGTTGACAGCAGAGTGTAGCTTGATGAGGCGCATGACCCATGGAGCATAGAACTTCAGGCCAAACAGGTCAGATCCAGACGCAGCCAGTTGCCGAAGGAAGAAATCTTGTGCATTGAAGCTGATGCCATTGAGGATGTAAAAGACCAATGTCTTCATGGCTCCTTCAAGTTTTGTAGCTGATGAATGTCCTTTGATTGGCCACAGAGTCCGCCTTATGATGTGCTATATGGTGCGTGGCAGATACTCAAGGTCATCAACAAAGAACTCCTTTGGATATTCAGCATCATGTGGCAAAGGCTTCATCATGCTCAACATCTGGCTCATGTTTGGTTCTGGCTTATGGAAGATGCTCTCCAGTGCATTGCGGTGGTTTTGACAACCAGGTTCATATAGCTCTCCGGGAGTGGATAGGCCAGTAAGCTCAATGACGTCAAGAGCTTTGGCTTCATGATGAACATTTCCTGTCATCCACTCGAGAACCCATGTCTTTGTATCTCTGTTATATCCGCGAATGTGGAGGGTAGCATAGAATTGAAGCAAAAGTTGTTCATTCCAATGTTCTTTATGTGTCACAAAGCTGAGCAGACCAGCATCACGAAAGCAGTCAAGTGCTTCTTCTAAGCATGGCAGTCCAGCAATGGCTTCAGTGTCGAGGCGCATATGAGGGAAAATGCGCCCTTGATCATATAGAACACATGAGTAATAGCTTCGTTGCTGATGGCTCCAGAAACGATCTGATGATATTCTTGGCCTTGTGTAGGGGTTATTTGAGCTGTCAAAGAAAGTGTTGTGGCTTTTGAAGCCATTTGCATTGAAGGACCCGACAGAAGTGGCAGTACCTGGAAACCTTGGCAGTGTTGGCTTTGGCTTCTGGACCTGAGGCCTATGCTCAATGTGATAGTCAAACTGAGGACCAGAGACATTAGGCGGAGGGACCAGAACGGGCCATCTTACTGTGATTAGCTCGCCATGATTGTATGCTTGCTCAATTGTATAGGGCCTTGGTGGCGGAACAGGAGCAGTGGCAGCAACAGTGGCTTCAAGCTGCACAACAGAAGCTTCAGGAGCATATTCAGCATTGACTTCTGGCATGGTGCTTGGGGCAGGCTCCACATTAGCTTCAGCCATGACTACGTCATTGGCTTCATTGGTGTTGGTGGTGGCAGCCTCAAGGTTTTCAACCTCCACTTGATGAGCTGGAGGGTCAGGCACAGACACGTTCACATCATGAACAGCTTCTTCAGGAATGAGGGGAGTAGGGATACGATCTTCTTGATGTTCGTCATCGGCTGATGCAGCCGGATTGTCTTCAGCAGCTGGGACGTCAGACACAGAGACATTCACAGTTGGAGTGGCTTCTGAAAACACCTGACGTGCAACAGATTGTTGGTGCACTTCTCCTTCTGGAACGCTCGGAAGAGGGACTTGAGGCCTTGGTCCTTTGCAAAGCCTTTGTAGGACAGGCGACGCCTTGGGAGATGGAGTAGGTAGGCCCTCATCCTCTTCAACTTGCACATATGGTGTGACTTGTTGTTGCTGGGGAGTACTGGGGGAGTCTTATTGTTGCGGGCGATCAGCCCATGATGCATCCTGAGCAATTTGCGTTAGAGGACGACCAATGCTGATGATTTCGCTGTTCGTACGAACAGGCGATGATACCACATTGTATTCAATCTGAGGAAGAACTTCATCATCTTCAACATTGTCATGGTGACCAATGTCTTCAGCAGTGATGGGATCAACTGCTGGAATCTCTTCAGCTTCAGGAGCCTCTGTGGAAGCAGGCTCATGAACAGTCATTCGTAGTTCTTGGGTTGCAGATGCAGGACGAACCACTGAGATGGGTTCAACAACAAGGTGCTCTGTGGGAGCAGCCCGATTCTTCTTGGTCCTGCGCTTCTTCTTGGAGGGAGCAGCATCAGAGGCTTCTGAGGTTTTCCTTTTTCTGGCTTCAGCCTCTGCAGCCCTCGTCTTTTTCTGTTCTGGAGCGGTTGACATGACCTTTGGCTTCGAGCCAGTCATGCTGCTTGGGAAGACTATGCGAGGTTCATCTTGCCTTGAAGGTGCAGGTTGGACAGTTGATAGCTTCTTCTTCTATGCAGCCATCCTGGGGTCGATGCCAGGACGACCAAGAGCCTTGCGCTTCTCAGCCTCATTGTAGGCAAGCACACACTTGTCAGCCAGATTTTTCATGCACTCATGAGAGCCTCTACCTTCTTCACGCTTCTTGTGAAATGCCTCTTTGAGCTCGTGAAGCATGATCTTGAAGTTCTTGACATCTTGCACACTGAGGTTGTCCACATGCTTCTTGAACTGAGCTTTTTCAAAGTCAATCTTGTGCTTCAGTTCGACGATGCGCTGAGCAATAGCTAGCTCAGAAGCAATGGCGCCATTGAAGGCGACGCCGAGGCCAATTGGAAGTTGCAGATCATCAAAGGTGAGATTTGGTGTGTCAAACCATTCATCAATGAAGTTATGGATGACTGCCACATCAAAGAGAGGCAAATTATTGAAGATCTCCGCTTCTTCCTTGCTCTTGATTAGTTGCTCAAGAGCATCATCTGCAAGATCGTCATCGCTGGACAGATCAATGTGCTCTTCACGCAGAATAGCAGCAGGAGTCAATGTCTGATCAGTACTCTTGATGATTTTCTTTTTCTTCTCCGTCTTCTTGGAGATGCGTGAAAGATCTTCAGTTTGCACACTGTCTTCAGGAGGTGCAGTGGCCAGTGGCTTCGTACGTGAAGCTTTTGGAGGAACAACTGATGTTGAAGCCTTAGGTTCTTTAGCTTTTGCGGCTTTGGAGGAGGAGCTGGGGCTTCATCAGTGTCAGCATCATTATCAGAATGATCTACTTTGGCACCTTGTACCAAGACGTATGAGATGAGGCCATCAAGGTTTGAAAAGGGGCCGATTCTATTTTCTTCCGCTTCATGTGTGCCATCATCACGGGGAGCAGAGGGACCAGGATTGAAGTATAATCCCCATGACTTCTTGTTTTCCTTTGCCGAAGCCTTTGCATACTGGAAGTTGCGCTTGAAGATATTATCATCACGACACCAGAGCAATGATGATGGGTCGGCATCTTCAGGCTGTGGTCCACGGACCATACAAGGATAGAATTCTTGTGCAATGGCTTCAGCTTTGTTCTTGGGGGGAAGGCCTCGATAGAGAATATCACCCCAAGGACTTTTGATAGCATTCTTTTCAGCGTACTCCTGGGTCACGAACTGGTACTTGAACCATTGTTCAGCCCAATAGCATCGAATCCATTGGATTCGGGTCTTGCGCTGATTGTAATCCTCTTCAGGATCTGTCTTGTAAAGTTCTGCAAGGTCATCAGGCAAATCTTTTGATGTTCCCCCTCGACGCTGTCTGCCACCCTTCCTTACTGATTTCTCTGCAGCCATGAACTTCAAACTGAATGGTTTCAATATGCTCAAAGGCTTCAAAGGGTTTCGCTTGCTGTTCAGACAGGAACTGGCTTCGGGAGAGTTAATGTGTTGTTGTAAGAATTCTGCAAATGAATGCAGACTATGAGAACCTAGGGATTCTCCCACGGACATGTACCTATGACAGCATTAGAGATGCGAGGGAAGGGGAAGAGGTCATATGCATTCTCAGAAGATTTTGAAGATAAATCAGTTTGAAGACATTGACCTCATGTTGCAAAGACATTCACTTATATGTTGAGAGTTGGTTCCAGATTTGTACGAATCCGTGAATAAGTACAAGTGAGGAATCTAACTAGATATGAAGCTTAAGTGAATATACTAGGCAGTATGAGATGGAGACAGAATAGATCTAACTTTGTAGAGACGGAAACCAATTTTGGTAAATTGGATGAATCATTGAGGATCAAAAAGGCTGGTAAAAATAGAGTTATATTTACCACACGATGAACTGCTAGATGGGATGAATAGGAGACCGAGCAGTTCAATCCACCGTGCCCTAACTTGACGACGGAGGAC
The DNA here is from genome assembly GCF_002162155.2 of Triticum dicoccoides. NCBI lineage: Eukaryota > Viridiplantae > Streptophyta > Magnoliopsida > Poales > Poaceae > Triticum > Triticum dicoccoides. Next base: position 220,055,865 of record NC_041393.1, on the reverse strand, counting down.
ACCTATGGCGGCGGCGGAGAGGACGATGCCCGCGGCCGGTGTGAGGACGGCATCGGAGAAGTCACGGCAGCTAAGCGCTTCGTCGCCGGCGTCGTCGAGAGCTAGTGGTGGTGCTAGGGTTTTGACGAGGTGGAGAGGTGGAAGAAGGTTTTCTTGACCGCAGGGGGCACGTATTTATAAGAAGGTGTGAGACACAAAGCAATTACGTAGGTGCCCCTGCCTGTTCACATCTGAGGGACACGTGGCAAGCATGCAACATACTCAGAGTTGTCCCACATTCCCACGCCCGCCAAGTTTGTCGGATGGTCGTTCCGGCTTCTCCGGATTTCAATCAATAAGGACAGACTCAATGTTTGTCTCTGTGTCTTCTGCTGACAAGGATGCAGAGAAGACATTCGACAGTTTCAATAGAATGCATATGATTTGGACAGATAGAGTTTGAGATAGTAAGCATAGAGAGATTAGGGTCCGATCACATTCACTTAGTTCAAAAGATTCAACAATGAAGACATAGCTATAAGTGAATGATGTAGAGGACAGAATACTAGTATATATATATATATATGAGAAAGCAATCAAATCAACCTAGTGAAGTAAATCATGAAGATTAGTTGAATTTTTGAAGTCAAATCAAATGTGAAGATATTCAACAATAACGCCATGAGTGAAACACTTCAAACCAAGAAATTTGGTGGTGGCGTTACCCACCATATAGGAAGTATTAGACCCAGACACGGCGCACAATTATCGTGGTGCTCCGAAGTCAAATTCCACGTTAATGTATTCACACTCAGAATGTAAGTCTCCGTTGATTGAAGATATACTTTACTTCGTGTGTTGTACAGCTAAGTCATCAACATGCATAAGTGTTAGGATGTGTGCTTGATCACAGGACATTTGAGGATTCCAAGATATTTAGCTCACACTGTAACTTGCAAAACCTTTTCTCATCCAAGGGCTTTGTGAAGATATCTGCCAGTTGCTCTTCAGTGTTGACGTGAATGATGTCAATATCCTTCTTCATGACATGATCCCTGAGAAAGTGATGACGAATTTCAATGTGCTTTGTCTTTGAGTGCTGAACTTGATTGTTGGCAATCTTGATGGCGCTTTCGTTGTCGTAGAAGAGAGGTACTTGTTTCAGATTGATGCCATAGTCCTTGAGAGTCTGCTTCATCCATAGAAGCTGAGCACAACAAGATCCAGCAGCAATGTATTCAGATTCAGCAGTTGAGACTGATACACAGTTTTGCTTCTTTGAAGACCAACAGACAAGTGATCGTCCCAGAAAGTGACATGTGCCTGATGTGGACTTGCGATCCACTTTGTCACCAGCATAATCAGCATCCGAGAATCCAACCAGATCAAACCTTGAGCCCTTTGTATACCATAATTCGAGTGTTGGGGTGTAAGCCAAATATCTAAGAATTCGCTTCACAGCTAAGTGATGCGATTCCTTTGGTGCCGCTTGGAATCAAGCACACATGCAAACACTAAGCATAATATCTGGCCTAGATGCACGTAGGTAAAGTAAAGAACCAATCATGGAGCGGTATACCTTTTGATGGAACTCTTTACCATTGTCGTCGGGACCAACATGATGTTTGGCTGGCATTGGCGTCGTGTAACCTTTGCAATCTTGCATGCCGAACTTCTTCAGACAGTCTTTGAGATATTTTTCTTGAGATATGAAGATGCCATTTCTTTGCTGACGAATTTGAAGACCAAGGAAGCACTTCAGCTCACCCATCATGGACATCTGATATTGCTCTTGCATCATGTATCCAAACTCATCACTATACTTCTGGTTGGTGCAGCCGAAGATTATGTCATCCACATATATTTGGCATACAAACAGTTCACCATCATATGTCTTCGTGAAGAGTGTGGGATCGAGGGATCCAGGTTTTAAGCCTTTGCTCTTCAGGAAGTCTTCGATTGTATCATACCAAGCGCGAGGAGCTTGTTTGAGGCCATACAGTGCTTTGTTTAGTTTGTACACCATATCAGGATGTTTTGGATCTTCAAAGCCAGGTGGTTGAGCAACATACACTTCTTCTTCAATCTTGCCGTTGAGGAAAGCACTCTTCACATCCATTTGATATAGCAAGATGTTGTGGTGATTAGCATAGGCCAGCAGTATGCGAATAGCTTCAAGCCTTGCTACAGGAGCGAATGTTTCATCAAAGTCAATTCCTTCAACTTGAGTATATCCTTGAGCCACAAGACGTGCTTTGTTTTTGACGACTTGACCATGCTCATCTTGCTTGTTCCGATATATCCATTTAGTGCCAATAATGTTATGCTTGCGAGGGTTAGGGTGCTTGACAAGTTCCCAAACATTATTCAACTTGAACTGTTGAAGTACTTCTTGCATAGCTTGAATCCATTCAGGTTCCATAAAGGCTTCAGCAACTTTCTTGGGTTCTGATATTGACACAAATGAAAAATGCCCATAGAAATTTGCTAACTGAGTTGCCCTTGAGCGAGTAAGTGGACCAGGTGCATTGATGCTATCAATTATCTTCTCAATTTGTACTTCATTTGCTACACGAGGATGAACTGGACGAAGACCTTGCTCATTCTGATCATTGTCATCATTGGGAGGATTGTCTTCGGTCTGAGCATTGTCTTCAGGTTGGTTTGGTGCAGAAATGATAAGTTCCTCTTCAGGCTGTGCTTCAGAAGGCATGCTTTCACCAGTTCCCATCAGCTTGATAGATTCGCTCGGAGGAACTTCATCTAGTGTACTTGGCAGAAGCTCTCATTGTGAACCATTGGTTTCATCAAATCGCACGTCCACAGTTTCAACGATCTTGTAGTGAAAGAGGTTGAAGACCCTGTAAGAGTGCGAGTCCTTTCCATAACCGAGCATGAAGCCTTCGTGAGCTTTAGGTTCAAATTTTGACTTGTGATGCGGATCCTTGATCCAGCACCTAGCACCAAATACTTTGAAGTAACTGACATTTGTCTTCTTGCCAGTAAGGAGCTCATAGGATGTTTTGTTCAGAAGCTTATGGATGTAGACACGGTTGATAATGTGACAAGCTGTGTCAATAGCTTCAGGGCAGAACTTTCTGGGTGTCTTGTACTCATCGAGCATTGTTCGAGCCATTTCAATAAGGGTTCTGTTCTTGCGCTCAACAATGCCATTTTCCTGAGGTGTGTATGGAGCAGAAAACTCATGAGTGATTCCCATTGTATCCAGATAAAGATCAAGCCCGGTGTTCTTGAATTCAGTGCCGTTATCACTTCTGATATGCTTGATCTTGACTCCATAATTGTTCATGGCTCGATTGGCGAATCGTCTGAAGACATCTTGTACTTCAGTCTTGTAGAGAATTATGTGCACCCATGTATATCTTGAGTAGTCATCAACAATGACGAAGCCATAGAGACAAGCCGTTGTTGTGAGGGTAGAGTAGTGAGTGGGGCCAAATAAGTCCATGTGTAACAGCTCGGAGGGTTGAGATGTCGTCATGATTGTCTTCGAGGGGTGCTTGGCCCTAGTCATCTTTCCAGCTTCACAGGCACCACACAAATGATCTTTCTTGAACTTGACACCTTCGATGCCCGTGACATGCTTCTTCTTGACGAGCGTGTGTAAGTTCCTCATGCCAGCATGCCCCAGCCTCCGATGCCAGAGCCTGCATTTTGAAGCTTTTGCAAGAAGACATACGACAAGCTGTGGACCTGCTGAGAAATCTACCATGTATAGATCATCTTTCCTATACCCTTCAAAGACTAGAGACTTGTCAGATTCCATTAGTACAAGGCAACGATATTTTCCGAATATCACAATCATGTTTAAGTCACAAAGCATTGAGACAGACATTAAGTTGAACCCTAGGGATTCAACAAGCATCACTTTATCCATGTGTTGATCCTTTGAGATTGCAACTCTACCTAGACCCAATACCTTGCTTTTACCAGTGTCAGCAAATGTGATTTGACTCTTGTCGGATGGACGTAAGGTTGAGTCCATGAGAAGACTTCGATCACCAGTCATATGATTCGTGCATCCGCTGTCCATAATCCATTCTGAAGCACGAGGTGTCATACCCTACAATGCAGTTAGGAGGATAGGCTTCACATAGTGTGTTGTGAAGCATAAGCATTTGATGCACACATGGATTATCACAGCTTTAGCATAAGGTTAGAACTCATAGTATGACTGGTAAGCGATTCACATGTGAAATATATGGTAAGATCATTTTATCATGCGTCCCTTATAGTGTTTTAGGTCCCTAGCAATAGTATCGGATGCCTTTGATTGCTGGCTGGAGACCATGTTCTGCAAAAGAGAGTTAGTTCTTATTCACCACCCACATCTTTAGGGGTAGCTTAGAAGCAATGAGTCTAAGTGCAGCATCTGAGAATTTCGGCTTTGGAGCCCTAGCAAATAGCCTTGCAGGAGATGAATGATACTCATATGAATAAGCAGAAAAGTTCTTAGTCCTATGAACATAGTGGTTTGAAGACACACGCTCATATTCATAAGTTTGAGTACGATTTCCCTGCAAAACATTGGCATTAGGGTGACTCAGGTGAGTCCTGTTTCTGTATGAAGCCGTTGGACCATGTGACGCCTTTGGTCTGGGGTTTGTCTTCTTCCCTGGTGGTGTCATGACAACATTCACAGGAAGATTTTCAAGACAACTTTTGGGAACCCAGATCTTCTTCATTGGCTGTCCATTCCTGCAGTTAGTACCAATATACCTGGCAAACACTTCACCATTCTGATTTTTGAACAGTTTATAGTTTGCATCAAAGGATTCATCAATGATAATAGGATTAGCACAGGTAAAGCCAGATAAGGTGGATGGATCCACTGAAGGTTCCTGTGCAGCAACCCATGTGGTTTTGGGATACTGCTCAGGCTTCCAGTAGGAGCCATCAACATTCATTTTCCTCTCGAACCCAAACCCTCTTTCCTAGGGTTTCGGTTCAGAATCTGCTTTTTGAGGACATCGCAAAGTGTCTGATGTCCTTTCAGACTTTTATACATCCCTGTTTCAAGCAATGTCTTCAACCTAGCATTTTCATCAGCAATAGTAGTGGTATCCTCAGCAGAGGGGTTAGTTACCACATCAGTAGTTGAAGACAGAGCAACAGTAGCAGCAGTGGAACATTCAACAACAGAGGTAGTGTTAGCACACTCAATGCATTTTAGACATGGTGGTTCAAATCCTTCCTGAGTGGTACTGATCTGTTGAGCGCGAAGTGACACATTCTCCTTTTGAAGATCTTCATGAGCCGCTTTCAATTTCTGAAGATCTTTCTTCCTTTGAAGATAATCATAGGAGAGCTTTTCATAAGAGGTTGAGAGCGTTTCATGAAGACTTTCAAGTTCTTGATACTTAGCATGAAGATTTTTTATGTCTTCAACTAAGGACTGTGAACGTGTCATTTCCGCGTCCAGCAGGTCATCGCTTTTGTCTAACAGTTTTTGAGTGTGTTCCATAGCTCTTTGTTGTTCAGTTGCAATTTTAGCAAGGGTTTTGTAGCTGGGTTTGGATTCACAATCAGAGTCATCTTCACTTGATGTTTGGAAGTAAGCGTCTCGTGATTTTACCTTGGCACCGCGTGCCATGAAGCAGTAGGTGGGAGCAGGATCATCCTTGTCATCATCAGCGTTGGTGTGGGAGTCATTGTCTTTAGTGTTGAAGATGGACTTGGCAACGTAGGCTATGGCTAGAGCCAGACTTGCAACGCCAGAATCAGACTCCGCTTCAGATTCCACCTCCGTCTCCTCAGAAGTAGACTCCTCCTCTGAATCCATTTCCTTGCCAACAAAAGCACGAGCCTTGCCAGATGAGCTCTTCTTATGAGATGAAGACCTTGATGAGGACTTGGAAGAAGACTTTGAAGATTTCTTCTTCTTCTTGTCATCAGAGTCATATTATTTGCTCTTCTTCTTCTTCTTCTCATTTTCCCACTGAGGACACTCAGAGATGTAGTGCCCAGGCTTCTTACACTTGTGACATGTTCTCTTCTTGTTGTCTTGAGTGGAAGCTTCATCATTTCTTGAACTGGATCGTGAAGACTTTCTGAAGCCCTTCTTCTTGGTGTATTTCTAGAACTTCTTCACAAGCATAGCAAGTTCCCTTCCAATGTGTTCAGGATCATCAGAACCGCAGTCAGATTCTTCTTCTTCAGATGAGGAAACAACTTTTGCCTTCAAAGCACGAGTTCGGCCGTAGTTGGGGCCATAGATATCTCTTTTCTCAGAAAGCTGGAACTCATGTGTGTTGAGCCTCTCAAGTATGTCAGACGGATCGAGAGTCTTGAAGTCAGGACGTTCTTGTATCATGAGGGCAAGGGTGTCAAAGGAGCTATCAAGAGATCTCAGCAGCGACTTGACGATTTCATGCTTGGTGATCTCAGTGGCGCCGAGAGCCTGAAGCTCATTTGTGATGTCGGTGAGGCGATCAAACATGAGCTGGACATTTTCATTGTCGTTTCTCTTGAAGCGGTTGAAGAGGTTGAGAAGAACACTGATCCTTTGATCTCTCTGTGTTGAGACACCTTCATTGACCTTGGACAGCCAGTCCCAGACTAGCTTTGACGTTTCCAGAGCACTCACACGACCATACTGTCCTTTGGTCAGATGACCACAGATGATGTTCTTTGCAGTTGAGTCCAGTTGAATGAACTTCTTGACATCATAAGGGGTGACACCTTCACCAGTTTTTGGAAAGTCGTTCTTGACGACATACCAGAGGTCGACATCAATGGCTTCAAGATGCATGCGCATCTTATTCTTCCAGTAGGGATATTCAGTTCCATCGAACACGGGGCAAGCAGGGGAGACTTTGATTATCCCTGCAGTCGACATACCTAAACTCCAGGTGGTTAAACCGAATCACACAGATGAAGGGAGTACCTTGCTCTGATACCAATTGAAAGTGCTAGTTATCGACTAGGGGGGGGGGGGTGAATAGGCGATTTTTATCAAAGTCTTCAAAACATGGAAGTTTCGAAGACAAACAATAGAAATGACCTAATTGATATGCAGCGGAAGATAAACTACAACAAGCAAGCCATAGTCAAGTATGCAACAATGTGAACGTACAAAGACTAATAGCAGCTAGGAAGTAAGGATCAGGATGGAAGATAGTATGAAGCCAATCAACAATAGTAATCAAGCAATGAAGTCAAACAGATAAGACAAATAAGCAATGACTTCACGAATACAAACTCAAAGTAAAGGGAGGGAAAGGATAGAACCAGTCACTTGTTGAAGACACATGATTTGTTGGACCAGTTCCAGTTGTTGTGACAACTGTACGTCTGGTTAGGGAGGCTGAGATTCAACTCAGAAGACCGCGTCTTCACCTTATTCCCCTTGAGCTAAGGCCACAAAGTCCTCGCCCAATCACTCTGGTAAGTCTTCAAGGTAGACTTCCGAACCTTCACAGACTTCGTTCACCGGCAATCCACAATGACTCTTGGATGCTCAGAACGCGACGCCTAACTGGCTGGAGGATACACAGTCCTCAAGTGTAATAAGTCTTCAAGTCACACAGACAGAAAGACTTCAGTGATGCCTACCACTCTTTTGCTCTAGGTGTTTGGGCTTTGTCCTCGCAATGATTTCTCTCTCAAAGGCTTCGAGGTGGGTTGCTCTCAAAACGACAAAAGCCGTAAACTAACTCTGAGCAGCCACCAATTTATGGTGTACGGGGTGGGCTATTTATAGCTACAAGGCAACCCGACCTGATATGTCCGAAATGACCCTGGGTCACTCAGGAACTGACACGTGTTCCAACGGTCAGATTTCAAACACACATGGCAACTTTACTTGGGCTACAAGCAAAGCTGACTCATCCAGCTCTGGATAAGATTTGCTCTCATTGTCTTTGCTCGAAGACATAGGATTTGGGTTGAGCATCACTTCAGTCACTCTGACTTTGTTCTCTTGGACCCCACTTAACAGTACGGTGGTTCCTATGACTCAACACAGAAGAAAAGGAAACAATGAAACAACTCAGTCTTCGCGCTCCATAGTCTTCACTCAATGTCTTCTCATGTCATAGTCTTCAATGTGAATATCTTCACACACCACCATTTTCTTCAATGTCTTCATACATTTTTAGGGGTCATCTCCGGTAGGTAAACCGAATCAATGAGGGACACTTCCTGCGTTATCCTGTAATTCTCACAAACGCATTAGTCCCTCAACCAACTTTGTCGTCAATACTCCAAAACCAACTAGGGGTGGCACTAGATGCACTTACAGTATGGCAGCCCCAAAACCCCCACTATATATAGGGGAAAGGGAGGGGCTGCACCCCCACCTAGGTTTCCACCCCTAGGGGTGGCGGCCAGCCCTAGATCTCATCTAGGGGGGCGGCCAAGGGGGATATAGGGGGGGCGCACCACTAGGTGGGCCTTAGGCCCATCTGAGCCTAGGGTTTCCCCCTTTTCCCTTCTCTCTTCGCCTTGGGCCCTGGTGGGGGGGCGCACCAGCCCACCTGGGGCTGGTCCCCTCCCACACTTGGCCCACGCAGCCCTCTAGGGCCAGTGGCCCCACCTGGTGGACCCCCGGGACCCTCCCGGTGGTCCCGGTACATTACCGATAGCACCCGAAACTTTTCCGGTGACCAAAATAGGACTTCCCATATATAAATCTTTACCTCCGGACCATTCCGGAACTCCTTGTGACATCCGGGATCTCATCCGGGACTCCGAACAACATTCGGTAACCACGTATATCTATTCCCTATAACCCTACCATCATCGAACCTTAAGTGTGTAGACCCTACGGGTTCGGGAACCATGCAGACATGACCAAGACAACTTTCCGGCCAATAACCAACAACGGGATCTGGACACCCATGTTGGCTCCCACATGTTCCACGATGATCTCATCGGATGAACCACAATGTCAAGGATTCAATCAATCCCGTATACAATTCCCTTTGTCTACCGATCGTCGGTATCCCGATACCTTGTTCAATCTCGTTACCGACAAGTCACTTTAGTTGTTCCGTAACACATCATCCCGCGATCAACTCCTTGATCACATTGTGCACATTATGGTGATGTCCTACCGAGTGGGCCCAGAGATACCTCTCCGTCACACGGAGTGACAAATCCCAGTCTCGATTCGTGCCAACCCAACAGACACTTTCGGAGATACCCCTAGTGCACCTTTATAGCCACCCAGTTATGTTGTGACGTTTGGTACACCCAAAGCATTCCTACGATATCCGGGAGTTGCACAATCTCATGGTTTAAGGAAAAGATACTTGACATTTAGAAAAGCTTTAGCATACAAACTACACGATCTTGTGCTAGGCTTAGGATTGGGTCTTGTCCATCACATCATTCTCCTAATGATGTGATCCTGTTATCAATGACATCCAATGTCCATGGTCAGGAAACCATGACCATCTGTTGATCAACGAGCTAGTCAACTAGAGGCTCACTAGGGACATGTTGTGGTCTATGTATTCACACATGTATTGCGGTTTCCGGTCAATACAATTATAGCATGAAAAATAGAAAATTATCATGAACAAGGAAATACAATAATAACTGTTTTATTATTGCCTCTAGGGCATATTTCCAACAGTCTCCCACTTGCACTAGAGGCAATAATCTAGTTCACATCACTATGTGATTGTAATGAATCGACACCCATGGGGTTTGATCATATCGCACTTGTGAGAGAGGTTATTAGTCAACGGATCTGAACCTTTCAGATCCGTGTGTGCTTTGCAAATCTCTATGTCATCTCCTGATGCAGCTACCACGCTCTATTTGGAGCTATTCCAAATAACTGTTCTACTATATGAATCCGGTTTACTACTTAGAATAATGCGGATTAGTGTCAAAGTTTTCATCGGCGTAACCCTTTACGACGAACTCTTTTACCACCTCCATAATCGAGAAAATTCCTTAGTCCACTATTTACTAAGGATAAGTTTGACCGCTGTTCTGTGATCCATTCCTGGATCACTCTTGTACCCCGTGACTGACTCATGTCAAGGCACACTTCCGGTGCGGTACACAGCATAGCATACTATAGAGCCTACGTCTAAAGCATAGGGGACGACCTTCGTCCTTTCTCTCTCTTATGCCATGGTCATGTCTTGAGTCTTACTCAATACTTACACCATATAACACAGCCAAGAACTCCTTCTTTGCTGACCTATTTTGAACTCCTTCAAAATCTTGTCACGGTATGTATTCATTTGAAAGTACTATTAAGCGTTTTGATCTATCCTTATAGATCTTGATGCTCATTGTTCAAGTAGCTTAATCCAGGTTTTCCAAAAAACACTTTTCAAATAACCCTATATGCTTTCCAGAAATTCTACATCATTTCCGATCAACAATATGTCAACAACATATACTCATCAGAAATGCTATAGTGCTCCCACTCACTTCTTTGGAAATACAAGTTTCTCATAAACTTTGTATAAACAAAAAATCTTTGATCATCTCATCAAAGCGTATATTCCAACTCCGAGATGCTTACTCCAGTCCTTAGAAGGATTGCTAGAGCTTTGCACACTTGTTAGCATCTTTCAGGATTGACAAAAACTTTTGGTTGTATCACATACAACCTTTCCTCAAGGATATCGTCGAGCAAACAATGTTTTGACATCCTATCTGCAAGATTTCATAAATCATGCAGTAATTGCTAATATAATTCCAACAGACTCTTAGCATCGCTACGAGTGAGAAAGTCTCATCGTAGTCAACTCCTTGAACTTGTCGGAAAACATCTTAACGGCAAGTTGAGCTTTCTTAATGGTGACACTTACCATCATTGTCCGTCTTTCTTTTAAAATCCTTCTGTACCCAATAGCCTTACAACCATCAAGTAGTTCTTCCAAAGTCTATACTTTGTTTTCATACATGGATCCTCTCTCGGATTTTATGGCCTCGAGCCATTCGTCGGAATTCGGGCCCACCATCGCTTCTCCATAGCTCGTAGGTTCATTGTTGTCTAGCAACATGACCTCCAAGACAGGATTACCGTACCACTCTGGAGCAGTACGCGTCCTTGTCGACCTACGAGGTTCGGTAGTGACTTGATCCAAAGTTTCATGATCACTATCACCAGCTTCCACTTCAATTGGTGTAGGTGCCACAGGAACAACTTCCCGTGTCCTGCTACACACTGGTTGAAGTGATGGTTCAATAACCTCATCAAGTCTCCACCATCCTCCCACTCAATTCTTTCGAGAGAAACTTTTCCTCGAGAAAGGACCCGTTTCTAGAAACAATTACTTTTGCTTCCGGATCTGAATTAGGAGGTATACCCAACTGGTTTTTGGGTGTCCTATGAAGATGCATTTATCCGCTTGGGGTTCGAGCTTATCAGCATGAAACGTTTTCACATAAGCATCGCAGCCCCAAACTTTCAAGAAACGACATCTTAGGTTTCTCTAAACCATAGTTCGCACGGTGTCATCTCAATGGAATTACGTGGTGCCCTATTTAAAGTGAATGCGGTTGTCTCTAATGCCTAACCCATGAATGATAGTGGTAATTCGATAAGAGACATCATGGAATGCCCCATATCCAATAGGGTGCATCTATGATGTTCGGACTCACCATCACACTATGGTGTTCCAGGCGGTATTAGTTGTGAAACCATTTCCACAATGTCTTAATTTTGTACCAAACGCGTAACTCAGATATTCATCTCTGTGATCATATCATAGACATTTTATCCTCTTGTCACGACGATCTTCAACTTCACCCTGAAATTACTTGAACCTTTCAATAATTCAGAATTGTGTTTCATCAAGTAAATATCCATCATCTACTCAAATCATCTGTGAAGTAAGAACACAATGATATCCACTGCGTGCCTCAACACTCATTGGACATCACACATCAAAATGTATTACTTCCAACAAGTTGCTCTCTTGTTCCATCTTATTGAAAAACGAGGCTTTTCAGTCATCTTTCCCATGTGGTATGATCTGCATGTCTCAAGTGATTTAGAATCAAGTGAGTCCAAACGATCCATCTGCATGGAGTTTCTTCATGCGCACATACCAACAGACATGGTTCGCATGTCTCAAACTTTTCAAAAACGAGTGAGTCCAAAGATCCATTAACATGGAACTTCTTCATGTGTTTTATACCAATATGACTCAAATGGCAGTGCCACAAGTATGTGGTACTATCATCACTATCTTATATCTTTTGGCATGAACATGTGTATCACTACGATCGAGATTCAATAAACAATTCATTTTAGGTGTAAGACCATTGAAGGTATTATTAAAATAAACAGAGTAACTATTATTCTCCTTAAATTAATGACCGTATTGCGATAGACATAATCAAATCATGTCTATGCCCAATGCAAACACCAAATAACAATTATTTAGGTTTATCACCAATCTCGATGGTAGAGGGAGTATGCGATGCTTGATCTCATCAAGCTTGGAAACACTTCCAACACATATCGTCATCTCACCTTTAGCTAGTCTCCCTTTATTCCGCAGCTTTTATTTCGAGTTACCAACACTTAGCAACCGAACCGGTATCTAATACCCTGGTGCTACTAGGAGTACAAGTAAAGTACACATTTATTATAATGTATATCCAATATACTTCTGTCAACCCTGCCAGCCTTCTCATCTACCAAGTATCTAGGGTAGTTATGCTCGAGTGACCGTTCCCCTTATTACAGAAGCACTTAGTCTCGGGTTTGGGTTCAACCTTGGGTTTCTTCACTAGAGCAGCAACTGATTTGCCGTTTCATGAAGTATCCCTTCTTGCCCTTGCCCTCTTTGAAACTAGTGGTTTCACTAACCATCAACAATTGATGCTCCTTCTTGATTTCTACTTTCGCGGTGTCAAACATCACGAATAGCTCAAGGATCATCATATCTATCCCTGATATGTTATAGTTCATCATGAAGCTCTAGCAGCTTGGTGGCAATGACTTTGGAGAAACATCACTATCTCATCTGGAAGATTAACTCCCACTCGATTCAAGTGATTGTAGTACCCAGACAATCTGAGCACATGCTCAACGATTGAGCTTTTCTCCCTTAGTTTATAGGCTAAGAAACTCGTCAGAGGTCTTATACCTCTTGACGTGAGCACGAGCCTGAAATCCCAATTTCAGCCCTTGTAACATCTCATATGTTCCGCGACGTTTCAAAAGAACGCCTTCGGTGCCTCAATTCTAAACCATTTAACATTACAGAACTATCACGTAGTCATCAAAACGTGTATGTAAGATGTTCGCAACATCCACAGACGACGTTCGAGGTTCAGCACACCGAGCGGTGCATTAAGGACATAAGCCTTCTGCACAGCAATGAGGACAATCCTCAGTTTACGGACCGAGTCCGCATATTTGCTACTATCAACTTTCAACTAAAATTTCTCTAGGAACATATCTAAAATAGTAGAACTGAAACGTGAGCTACGACATAATTTGCAAAGACCTTTTGACTATGTTCAGGATAATTAAGTTCATCTAATCAAATTATTTGATGAACTCCCACTCAGATAGACATCCCTCTAGTCATCTAAGTGATACATGATCCGAGTCAACTAGGCCGTGTCTGATCATCACGTGAGATGGACTAGTCATCATCGGTGAACATCTTCATGTTGATCGTATCGACTATACGACTCATGTTCGACCTTTCGGCCTCTTGTGTTCCGAGGCCATGTTTGTACATGCTAGGTTCGTCAAGTCAACCTAAGTGTTTCGCGTGTGTAAATCTGGCTTACACCCGTTGTATGTGGACGTTAGAATCTATCACACCCGATCATCACTTGGTGCTTCAAAACAACGAACTTTCGCAACGGTGCACAGTTAGGGGGAACACTTTCTTGAAATTATTATGAAGGATCATCTTATTTACTACCGTCGTTCTAAGAAAATAAGATGCATAAACATGATAAACATCACATGCAATCAAAAAGTGACATGATATGGCCAATATCATTTTGCTCCTTCTGATCTCCATCTTCGGGGCTCGATGATCATCATCGTCACCGGCGTGACACCATGATCTCCATCATCGTGTCTCCATGAAGTTGTATCGCCAACAATTACTTCTACTACTATGGCTAACGGTTTAGCAATGAAGTAAAGTAATTACATGGCGTTATTCAGTGACACGCAAGTCATACAATAAATAAAGAGAACTCCTATGGCTCCTGCCGGTTGTCATACTCATCGACATGCAAGTCGTGATTCCTATTACAAGAACATGATCAATCTCATACATCACATATCATTCATCGCATTCTTTTTGGCCATATCACAACACATAGCATACCCTGCAAAAACAAGTTAGACGTCCTCTAATAGTTGTTTGCATGTTTTACGTGGCTGCTATGGGTTTCTAGCAAGAACGTTTCTTACCTACGCAAAAGCCACAACGTGATATGCCAATTGCTATTTACCCTTCATAAGGACCCTTTTCATCGAATCCGATCTGACTAAAGTGGGAGAGGCTGGCACCCGCTAGCCACCTTATGAAACAAATGCATGTCAGTCGGTGGAACCTGTCTCACGTAAGTGTACGTGTAAGGTCAGTCCGGGCCGCTTCTGTTGGGGAACGTAGCAGAAATTCAAAATTTTCCTACGTGTCACCAAGATCTATCTATGGAGAAACCAGCAACGAGGGGAAGGAGAGTGCATCTACATACCCTTGTAGATCGCTAAGCGGAAGCGTTCAAGAGAACGGGGTTGAAGGAGTCGTACTCGTCGTGATCCAAATCACCGGAGATCCTAGTGCCGAACGGACGGCACCTCCGCGTTCAACACATGTACAGCCCGGTGACGTCTCCCACGCCTTGATCCAGCAAGGTGAGAGGGAGAGGTTGAGGAAGACTCCATCCAGTAGCAGCACACCAGCATGGTGGTGATGGAGGAGCGTGGCAATCCTGCAGGGCTTCGCCAAGCACCGTGGGAGAGGAGGAGTAAGAGAGGTAGGGCTGCGCCAATAGAGGGAGAAACTCATGTGTTGGGCAGCCCCCAGGCCTCAAGTATTTATAGGGGGAGGGGAGGGGGCTGCGCCCCCTCTAGGGTTCCCTCCCCAAGGATTGCGGCAGCCCCCAGATGCCATCTGGGCGGCGCCCAGAGGGGGAGAGAGGGGAGGCGCGCCTGGGGTGGGCCTTAGGGCCCATCTGCCCTAGGGTTTGCCCCCTCCCACTCTCCCTTGCGCCTTGGGCCCCTTGTGGGGGGCGCACCAGCCCACCTGGGGCTGGTTCCCTCCCACACTTGGCCCATGCAGCCCTCCGAGGTTGGTGGCCCCACTTGGTGGACCCCCGGGACCCTCCCGGTGGTCCCGGTACGTTACCGATAAAACCCGAAACTTTTTCGGTGACCAAAACAGGACTTCCCATATATAAATCTTTACCTCCGGACCATTCCGGAACTCCTCGTGACGTCCGGGATCTCATCCGAGACTCCGAACAACATTCGGTAACCACATACAAACTTCCTTTATAACCCTAGCATCATCGAACCTTAAGTGTGTAGACCCTACGGGTTCGGGAATCATGCAGACATGACCGAGACGTTCTCCGGTCAATAACCAACAGCGGGATCTGGATACCCATGTTGGCTCCCACATGTTCCACGATGATCTCATCGGATGAACCACGATGTCAAGGACTCAATCGATCCCGTATACAATTCCCTTTGTCTAGCGGTATATTACTTGCCCGAGATTCGATCGTCGGTATACCGATACCTTGTTCAATCTCATTACCGGCAAGTCTCTTTACTCGTTTCCGTAACACATCATCCCGTGATCAACCCCTTGGTCACATTGTGCACATTATGATGATGTCCTACCGAGTGGGCCCAGAGATACCTCTCTGTTTACACGGAGTGACAAATCCCAGTCTCGATTCGTGCCAACCCAACATACACTTTCGGAGATACCTGTAGTGCACCTTTATAGCCACCCAGTTATGTTGTGACGTTTGGTACACCCAAAGCATTCCTACGGTATCCGGGAGTTGCACAATCTCATGGTCTAAGGAAAAGATACTTGACATTAGAAAAGCTTTAGCATACGAACTACACGATCTTGGTGCTAGGCTTAGGATTGGGTCTTGTCCATCACATCATTCTCCTAATGATGTGATCCCGTTATCAATTACATCCAATGTCCATGGTCAGGAAACCGTAACCATCTATTGATCAACGAGCTAGTCAACTAGAGGCTTACTAGGGACATGGTGTTGTCTATGTACCCACACATGCATCTGAGTTTCCTATCAATACAATTATAGCATGGATAATAAACGATTATCATGAACAAGGAAATATAATAATAACTAATTTATTATTGCCTCTAGGGCATATTTCCAACAGTCTCCCACTTGCACTAGAGTCAATAATCTAGTTCACATCGCCATGTGATTAACACTCACAGGTCACATCGCCATGTGACCAACATCCAAAGAGTTTACTAGTGTCATTAAACTAGTTCACATCATCATGTGATTAAGACTCAATGAGTTCTGGGGTTTGATCATGTTTTGCTTGTGAGAGAGGTTTTAGTCAACGGGTCTGCAACATTCAGATCCGTATGTACTTCGCAATTCTCTATGTCATATTGTAAATGCTACTTCCACGCTCCACTTGGAGCTATTGCAAATGGTTGTTCCACTATACGTATCCGGTTTGCTACTCAGAGTCACTCGGATAGGTGTTAAAGCTTGCATCGACGTAACCCTTTATGTCGAACTCTTTATCACCTCCATAATCGAGAAACATATCCTTATTCCTCTAAGGATAACTTTGACCGCTATCTAGTGATCCACTCCTTGATCACCTTTGTACCCTCTTGCCAGACAAGCGGCATGGCACACATCAGGTGTGGTACTTAGCATGGCATACTGCAGAGCCTATGTCTAAAGCATAGGGGACGACCTTCGTCCTTTCTCTCTTTTCTGCCGTGGCCGAGCTTTAAGTCTTAACTTCGTACCTTACAACTCAGGCAAGAAATCCTTCTTTGACTGATCCATCTTGAACACCTTCAAGATCATGTCAAGGTATGTGCTCATTTGAAAGTATTATTAAGCATTTTGATCTATCTTATAGATCTTGATGCTTATTGTTCAAGTAGCCTAATCCTGGTTTTCCATTGAAAAACACTTTTAAAATAACCCTATATGCTTTACAGAAAATTCTACATCATTTCTGATCATAAATATGTCAACAACATATACTCATCAGAAATTCTATAGTGCTCCCACTCACTTCTTTGGAAATACAAGTTTCTCATAAACTTTGTATAAACCTAAAATCTTTGATCATCTTATCAAAGTATACATTCCAACTCCGAGATGCTTACTCCAGTCCATGGAAGGATCGCTAGAGCTAGCATACCTTTTAGCATCCTTAGGATCGACAAAACTTTTCTGATTGTATCACATACAACCTTTCATTACGAAAACTGGTAAGGAAACTCGTTTTGACATCCATCTGCCAGATTTCATAAATGCAGCTTGTGCTAACATGATTCCGATGGACTTCAAGCATCGCTACTGATGAGAAAATCTCATCGTAGTCAACTCCTTGAACTTGTGAAAAACTCTTCGCCACAAGTCGAGCTTCATAGACGGTGACGTTACCGTCCACGTCCGTCTTCTTCTTAAAGATCCATTTATCTCAATGGCTTGCCGATCATCGGGCAAGTCCACCAAAGTTCATGCTTTGTTCTGATACATGGATCCTATCTCGGATTTCATGGCTTCTAACCATTTGTCGGAATATGGGCCCACCATCTCTTCTCCATGGCTCGTAGGTTCATTGTTGTCTAGCAACATGACCTTCAAGACAGGATTACTGTACTACTCTGAAGTAGTACACGTCCTTGTCGTCCTACGGGGTACGGTAGTGACTTGATCCGAAGCTTCATGATCACTATCATAAGCTTCCACTTCAATTGGTGTAGGTGCCACAGGAACAACTTCCTGTGCCCTGCTACACACTGTTTGAAGTGATGGTTCAATAACCTCATCAAGTCTCCACTATCCTCCCACTCAATTCTCGAGACAAACCTTTCCTCGAGAAAGGACCCGATTCAAGAAACAATCCCTATTGCTTTCGGATCTGAATTAGGAGGTATACCCAACTGTTTTGGGTGTCCTATGAAGATGCATTTTATCCCCTTTGGGTTCGAGCTTATCAACCTGAAACTTTTCCACATAAGCGTCGCAGCCCCAAACCTTTAAGAAATGACAGCTTAGGTTTCTCTAAACCATAGTTCATACGGTGTCATCTCAACGGAATTACGTGGTGCCCTATTAAAGTGAGTGCGGTTGTCTCTAATGCCTAACCCTTGAACGATAGTGGTAATTCGATAAGAGACATCATGGTACGCACCATATCCAATAGGGTGCAACTATGATGTTCGGACACACCATCACACTATGGTGTTCCAGGCGGTATTAATTGTGAAACAATTTCCACATTGTCTTAATTGCGTGCCAAAGCTCGTAACTCAGATACTCATCTCTATGATCATATCATAGACATTTTATCCTCTTGTCACGATGATCTTCAACTTCACTCTGAAATTACTTGAACCATTCAATAATTCAGACTTGTGTTTCATCAAGTAAATATACTCAGTATCTACTCAAATCATCTGTGAAGTAAGAACATAACGATATTCACTGCATGCCTCAGTACTCATTGGACTGCACACATCAAAATGTGTTGCTTCCAACAAGTTGCTACCTTGTTCCATTTTACTGAAAACGAGGCTTTTAGTCATCTTGCCCATGTGGTACAATTTGCATATCTCAAGTGATCCAAAATCAAGTGAGTCCAAACGATCCATCTGCATGGAGCTTCTTCATGCGTATACACCAATAGACATGGTTCGCATGTCTCAAACTTTTCAAAAACGAGTGAGTCCAAAGATCCATCAACATGGAGCTTCTTCATGCGTTTTATACCAATATGACTTACATGGCAGTGCCACAAGTAAGTGGTACTATCATTACTATCTTATATCTTTTGGCATGAAAATGTGTATCACTACGATCGAGATTCAATAAACCATTCCTTTTAGGTGCAATACCATTGAAGGTATTATTCAAATAAACAGAGTAACCATTATTCTCCTTAAACGAATAACCGTATTGCGATAGACATAATCCAATCATGTCTATGCTCAACGCAAACACCAAGTGACAATTATTCAGGTTTAATACTAATCTTGATGGTAGAGGGAGCGTGCGATGTTTGATCACATCAAACTTGGAAACACTTCCAACACATATCGTCAGCTCACCTTTAGCTAGTCTCCGTTTATTCTGTAGCTCTTTTATTTCGAGTTACTAACACTTAGCAACCGAACCGGTATCTTAATACCCTGGTGCTACTAGGAGTACTAGTAAAGTACACATTAACATAAGGTATATCCAATATACTTCTATCGACCTTGCCAGCCTTGTCATCTACCAAGTATCTAGGGTAATGTTGCTCCAGTGGCTGTTCCCCTTATTACAGAAGCACTTAGTCTCTGGTTTGGGTTCAACCTTGGGTTTCTTCACTAGAGCAGCAGCTGATTTGCCGTTTCATGAAGTATCCCTTCTTGCCCTTGCCCTTCTTTGAAACTAGTGGTTTCACCAACCATCAACAATTGATGCTCCTTCTTGATTTCTACTTCCGCGGTGTCAAACATCGCGAATACCTCAAGGATCATCATCTCTATCCCTGATATGTTATAGTTCATCACGAAGCTCTAGCAGTTTGGTGGCAATGACTTAGGAGAAACATCACTATCTCATCTGGAAGATCAAATCCCACTCGATTTAAGTGTTTGGTGCACTTCAGACAATCTGAGCACAAGCTCAACGATTTGAGCTTTTCTCCCTTAGTTTGCAGGCTAAGACAATCGTCGGAGGTCTTATACCTCTTGACGTGGGCACGAGCCTGAAATCCCAATTTCAGCCCTCAAAACATCTCATATGTTCCGCGACGTTTTGATAAACGTCTTTGGTGCCTCTACTCTAAACCGTTTAACTGAACTATCACGTAGTTATCAAAACGTGTATGTCCGATGTTCGCAACATCCACAGATGACGTTTGGGGTTCAACACGCTGAGCGGTGCCTTAAGGACATAAGCTTTCTACTGTCCGCATAATCGCTACTGTCAACTTTCAACTATATTTTCTCTAGGAACATATCTAAACAGTGGAACTAAAGCGCGAGCTAATGACATAATTTGCAAAGATCTTTTGACTATGTTCAGGATAATTAAGTTCATCTTATGAACTCCCACTCAGATAGACATCCCTCTAGTCATCTAAGTGATTACATGATCCGAGTCAACTAGGCCGTGTCCGATCATCACATGAGACGGACTAGTCATCATCGGTGAACATCTTCATGTTGATCGTATCTACTATACGACTCATGCTCGACCTTTCGATCTCTTGTGTTCCGAGGCCATGTCTGTACATGCTAGGCTCGTCAAGTCAACCTAAGTGTTTCGTGTGTGTAAATCTGTCTTACACCCATTGTATGTGAACGTAAGGATCCATCACACCCGATCATCACGTGGTGCTTAGAAACGACGAACTTTCGCAACGGTGCACAGTTAGGGGGAACACTTTCTTGAAATTTTAATGAGGGATCATCTTATTTACTACCGTCGTTCTAAGCAAATAAGATGCATAAACATGATAAACATCACATGCAATCAAATAGTGACATGATATGGCCAATATCATTTTGCTCCTTTTGATCTCCATCTTCGGGGCTCCATGATCATCATCGTCACCGGCATGACATCATGATCTCCATCATCATGATCTCCATCATCGTGTCTTCATGAAGTTGTCTCGCCAACTATTACTTCTACTACTATGGCTACCGATTAGCAATAAAGTAAAGTAATTACATGGCGTTGTTCAATGACACGCAGGTCATACAATAAATAAAGACAACTCCTATGGCTCCTGCCGGTTGTCATACTCATCGACATGCAAGTCGTGAATCCTATTACAAGACCATGATCAATCTCATACATCACATATCATTCATCACATTCTTCTTGGCCATATCACATCACAAAGCATACCCTGCAAAAACAAGTTAGACGTCCTCTAATTGTTGTTTGCATGTTTTACGTGGCTGCTATGGGTTTCTAGCAAGAACGTTTCTTACCTACGCAAAACCACAACGTGATATGCCAATTGCTATTTACCCTTCATAAGGACCCTTTTCATCGAATCCGTTCCGACTAAAGTGGGAGTGACTGGCACCCGCTAGCCACCTTATGCACCAAGTGCATGTCAGTCGGTGGAACCTGTCTCACGTAAGAGTACGTGTAAGGTCGGTCCGGGCCGCTTCATCCCACAATACCGTCGAAACAAGATTGGACTAGTAACGGTAAGGATATTGAACAAAATCAACGCCGACAACTACTTTGTGTTCTACTCATGCAAAGAATCTACGCAATAGACCTAGCTCATGATGCCATTGTAGGGGAACGTAGCAGAAATTCAAAATTTTCCTACGTGTCACCAAGATCTATCTATGGAGAAACCAGCAACGAGGGGAAGGACAGTGCATCTACATACCCTTGTAGATCACTAAGCGGAAGCGTTCAAGAGAATGAGGTTGAAGGAGTCGTACTCGTCGTGATCCAAATCACTGGAGATCCTAGTGCCGAACGGACGGCACCTCCGCGTTCAACACACGTACAGCCCGGTGACGTCTCCCACGCCTTGATCCAGCAAGGTGAGAGGGAGAGGTTGAGGAAGACTCCATCCAGTAGCAGCACAACGGCGTGGTGGTGATGGAGGAGCGTGGCAATCCTGCAGGGCTTCGCCAAGCACCGCGGAAGAGGAGGCGTAAGAGAGGTAGGGCTGCGCCAATAGAGGGAGAAACTCATGTGTTGGGCAGCCCCCAGGCCTCAAGTATTTATAGGGGGAGGGAAGGGGGCTGAGCCCCCTCTAGGGTTCCCTCCCCAAGGGTTGTGGCAGCCCCCAGATGCCATCTGGGTGGCGGCCAGAGGGGGAGAGAGGGGAGGCGCGCCTCGGGTGGGCCTTAGGGCCCATCTGCCCTAGGGTTTGCCCCCTCCCACTCTCCCTTGCGCCTTGGGCCCCTTGTGGGGGCGCACCAGCCCACCTGGGGCTGGTTCCCTCCCACACTTGGCCCATGCAGCCCTCCGGGGTTGGTGGCCCCACTTGGTGGACCCCCGGGACCCTCCTGGTGGTCCCGGTACATTACCGATAAAACCGGAAACTTTTCTGGTGACCAAAACAGGACTTCCCATATATAAATATTTACCTCCGGACCATTCAGGAACTCCTTGTGACGTCCGGGATCTCATCCAGGACTCCGAACAACATTCCGTAACCACATACAAACTTCCTTTATAACCCTAGCGTCATCGAACCTTAAGTGTGTAGACCCTACGGGTTCGGGAATCATGCAGACATGACCGAGACGTTCTCCGGTCAATAACCAACAGCGGATCTGGATACCCATGTTGGCTCCCACATGTTCCACGATGATCTCATCGGATGAACCACGATGTCAAGGACTCAATCGATCCCGTGTACAATTCCCTTTGTCTAGCGGTATAGTACTTGCCCGAGATTCGATCGTCGGTATACCGATACCTTGTTCAATCTCGTTACCGGCAAGTCTCTTTACTCGTTTCCGTAACACATCATCCCGTGATCAACCCCTTGGTCACATTGTGCACATTATGATGATGTCCTACCGAGTGGGCCCAGAGATACCTCTCCGTTTACACGGAGTGACAAATCCCAGTCTCGATACGTGCCAACCCAACAGACACTTTCGGAGATACCTGTAGTGCACCTTTATAGCCACCCAGTTACGTTGTGACGTTTGGTACACCCAAAGCATTCCTACGGTATCCGGGAGTTGCACAATCTCATGGTCTAAGGAAAAGATACTTGACATTAGAAAAGCTTTAGCATAGGAACTACACGATCTTTGTGCTAGGCTTAGGATTGGGTCTTGTCCATCACATCATTCTCCTAATGATGTGATCCCGTTATCAATGACATCCAATGTCCATGGTCAGGAAACCGTAACCATCTACTGATCAACGAGCTAGTAACTAGAGGCTTACTAGGGACATGGTGTTGTCAATGTACCCACACATGTATCTGAGTTTCCTATCAATACAATTATAGCATGGATAATAAACGATTATCATGAACAAGGAAATATAATAATAACTAATTTATTATTGCCTCTAGGGCATATTTCCAATAGCTTCATCCCACAATACCTTCGAAACAAGATAGGACTAGTAACGGTAAGCATATTGAACAAAATCAACGCCCACAACAACTTGTGTTCTACTTGTTCATAGAATCTATGCAATAGACCTAGCTCATGATGCCACTGTAGGGGAACGTAGTAGAAATTCAAAATTTTCTACGCATCACCAAGATCAATCTATGGAGTAATCTAGCAATGAGGGGAAGGGGAGTGCATCTACATACCCTTGTAGATCGCTAAGCGGAAGCGTTACAAGAACACGGATGAAGGAGTCATACTCGTAGCGATTCAGATCGCGGTTGATTCCGATCTAAGCGCCGAACAACGGCGCCTCCGCGTTCAACACACGTGCAGCCCGATGACGTCTCCCGTGCCTTGATCCATCAAGGGGAGAGGGAGAGGTTGGGGAAGACTCTGTCCAGCAGCAGCACGATGGAGTGGTTGTGGTGGAGGAGCGTGGCACTCCAGCAGGGCTTCGCCAAGCACCGCAAGAGACGAGGAGGGAGAGGGGTAGGGCTGCGCCAAGAGGGAGATGTTCTCATGTGCATGGCAGCCCCAAAACCACCACTATATATAGGGGAAAGGGAGGGGCTGCACCCCCACCTAGGTTTCCACCCCTAGGGGTGGAGGCCAGCCCTAGATTTCATCTAGGGGGC
>NC_041393.1:220008491-220031745 GCF_002162155.2 Triticum dicoccoides | reverse complement strand
TGAGCCTACGGTTTCCCCCTTTTCCCTTCTTTCTTCGCCTTGGGCCCTGGTGGGGGGGCGCACCAGCCCACCTGGGGCTGGTCCCCTCCCACACTTGGCCCACGAAGCCCTCTAGGGCCGGTGGCCCCACCTGGTGGACCCCCGGACCCTCCCGGTGGTCCCGGTACGTTATCGATAGCACCCAAAACTTTTCCGGTGACCAAAACAGGACTTCCCATATATAAATCTTTACCCCCGGACCATTCCGGAACTCCTCGTGATGTCCGGGATCTCATCCGAGACTCCGAACAACATTCGGTAACCACTTATATCCATTCCCTATAACCCTAGCGTCATCGAACCTTAAGTGTGTAGACCCTACGGGTTCGGGAACCATGCAGACATGACCGAGACAACTTTCCGGCAAATAACCAACAGCGGGATCTGGATACCCATGTTGGCTCCCACATGTTTCACGATGATCTCATCGGATGAACCACGATGTCAAGGATTCAATCAATCCCATATACAATTCCCTTTGTCTACCGGTATAGTACTTGCACGAGATTCGATCATCGGTATCCCGATACCTTGTTCAATCTCGTTACCGGCAAGTCTCTTTACTCGTTCTGTAACACATCATCCCGCGATCAACTCCTTGATCACATTGTGCACATTATGATGATGTCCTACTGAGTGGGCCCAGAGATACCTCTCCGTCACACGGAGTGACAAATCCCAGTCTCGATTCGTGCCAACCCAACAGACACTTTCAGAGATACCCGTAGTGCACCTTTATAGCCACCCAGTTACGTTGTGACGTTTGGTACACCCAAAGCATTCCTACGGTATCCGGGAGTTGCACAATCTCATGGTCTAAGCAAAAGATACTTGACATTAGAAAAGCTTTAGCATACGAACTACACGATCTTGTGCTAGGCTTAGGATTGGGTCTTGTCCATCACATCATTCTCCTAATGATGTGATCCTGTTATCAATGACATCCAATGTCCATGGTCAGGAAACCATGACCATCTGTTGATCAACAAGCTAGTCAACTAGAGGCTCACTAGGGACATGTTGTGGTCTATGTATTCACACATGTATTGCGGTTTCCGGCCAATACAATTATAGCATGAATAATAGAAAATTATCATGAACAAGGAAATACAATAATAACCGTTTTATTATTGCCTCTAGGGCATATTTCCAACATACCGTACCACTCTAGTGCGGATCTTACTTTGGTTGACCTGCGAGGTTCAGTAGTAACTTGATCCGAAGTTTCCTAATCATCATCATTAGCTTCCTCATTAATTGGTGTAGGAATCACTGGAACTAATTTATGTGATGGACTACTTTCCAATTCGGGAGAAGGTACAATTACCTCATCAAGTTCTACTTTCCTCCTACTCACTTCTTTAGAGAGAAACTCCTTCTCTAGAAAGGATCCATTCTTAGCAACGAATATCTTGCCTTCGGATCTGTGATAGAAGGTGTACCCAACAGTTTCCATTGAGTATCCTAAGAAGACACATTTCTTTGATTTGGGTTCGAGTTTATCAGGTTGAAGCTTTTTCACATAAGCATCGCAGCCCCAAACTTTAAGAAATAACAACTTGGGTTTCTTGCCAAACCACAGTTCATATGGTGTCGTCTCAATGGATTTAGATGGTGCCCTATATAACGTGAATGCAGCCGTCTCTAAAGCATAACCCCAAAACGATAGCGGTAAATCAGTAAGAGACATCATAGATCGCACCATATCTAATAAAGTGCGGTTACGACATTCGGACACACCATTACACTGTGGTGTTTTAGGTGGCGTGAGTTATGAAACTATTCCGCATTATTTCAAATGAAGACCAAACTCATAACTCAAATATTCACCTCCACGATCAGATCGTAGAAACTTTATTTTCTAATTATGATGATTTTCCACTTCACTATGAAATTCTTTGAACTTTTCAAATGTTTCAGACTTATGTTTCATCAAGTACGTAAACCCATATCTGCTCAAATCATCTGTGAAGGTCAGAAAATAACGATACCCTCCGCGAGCATCAACACTCATTAGACTTCATACATCTGCTCAAATCATCTGTGAAGGTCAGAAAATAACGATACCCGCCGCGAGCATCAACACTCATTAGACCTCATACATCAATATGTATTATTTCCGATAAGCCTGTTGCTCGCTCCATTGTTCCGGAGAATGGAGTCTTAGTCATCTTGCCCATGAGGCATGGTTCGCAAGCATCAAGTGATTCCAAAAGCCAATCAGCATGGAGTTTCTTCATGCGCTTTACACCAACATGACTTAAACTACAGTGCCACAAATAAGTTGCACTATCATTATTAAACTTGTATCTTTTGGCTTCAATACTATGAATATGTGTATCACTACTATCAAGATTCAATAAAAATAGACCACTCATCAAGGGTGCATGACCATAAAAGATATTACTCATATAAATAGAACAACCATTATTCTCTGATTTAAATTAATAACTGTCTCGCATCAAACAAGATCCAGATATAATGTTCATGCTTAACGCTGGCACCAAATAACAATTACTCAGGTCTAAAACTAATCCCGAAGGTAGATGTAGAGGTAGTGTGCCGACCACGATCACATCGACTCTGGAACCATTTCCCACGTGCATCATCACCTCGTCCTTAGCCAATCTTCGCTTAATACATAGCCCTTGTTTCGAGTTGCAAATATGAGCAACAGAACCGGTATCAAATACCCAGGCGCTACTATGAGCATTAGTAAGGTACACATCAATAACATGTATATCAAATATACCTTTCACTTTGCCATCATTCTTATCCGCCAAATACTTGGGGCAGTTCCGCTTCCAGTGACCAGTCCCTTTACAGTAGAAGCACTCAATCTCAGGCTTAGGTCCAGACTTGGGCTTCTTCACTTGAGCAGCAACTTGCTTGTCGTTCTTCTTGAAGTTCCCCTTCTTCCCTTTGCCCTTCTTCTTGAAACTAGTGGTCTTGTTAACCATCAACACTTGATGCTCCTTCTTGATTTCTACCTCCACAGCCTTTAGCATCGCGAAGAGCTCGGGAATTGTCTTGTCCATCCCTTGCATATTATAGTTCATCACGAAGCTTTTGTAGCTTGGTGGCAGTGATTGAAGAACTCTTTCAATGACACCATCAACAGGAAGATTAACTTCTTGTTGAGTCAAGTGATTGTGGTACCCAGACATTCTGAGTATATGTTCACTGACAGAACTATTCTCCTCCATTTTGCAGCTGTAGAACTTATTGGAGACTTCATATCTCTCAATCCGGGCATTTTCTTGAAATATGAACTTCAACTCCTGGAACATCTCATATGCTCCATGATGTTCAAAACAACGTGGAAGTCCCGGTTCTAAGCTATAAAGCATGGCACACTGAACTATCGAGTAGTCATCAGTTTTGCTTTGCCAGACGTTCATAACGTCCGGAGTTGCACCTGCAGCGGGTTTGGCACCAAGCGGTGCTTCCAGGACGTAATTCTTCTGTGCAGCAATGAGGATAATCCTCAAGTTATGGACCCAATCCGTGTAGTTTCTACTATCATCTTTCAACTTATCTTTCTCTAGGAACGCATTAAAATTCAAAGAAACAGTAGCACGGGCCATTTATCTACAACAACATAGACATGCAAAATACTATCAGGTACTAAGTTCATGATAAATTAAAGTTCAATTAATCATATTACTTAAGAACTCCCACTTAGATAGACATCCCTCTAGTCATCTAAATGATCATGTGATCCATATCAACTAAACCATGTCCGACCATCACGTGAGATGGAGTAGTTTTGAATGGTGAACATCACTATGTTGATGATATCAACTATATGATTCACGCTCGACCTTTTGGTCTCAGTGTTCCGAGGCCATATATGCATATGCTAGGCTCGTCCAGTTTAACATGAGTATTCTGCGTGTGCAAAACTGGCCTGCACCCATTGTATGTGAACGTAGATCTTATCACACCCTATTATCACGTGGTGTCTCGGCACGATGAACTGTAGCAACGGTGCATACTCAGGGAGAACACTTATACCTTGAAATTTAGTGAGAGATCATCTTATAATGCTACCATCGTACTAATCAAAACAAGATGCAAAAAGGATAAACATCACATGCAATCAATATAAGTGACATGATATGGCCATCATCATCTTGTGCCTTTGATCTCCATCTCCAAAGCACCATCATGATCACCATCGTCACCGGCTTGACACCTTGATCTCCATCGTAGCATCATTGTCATCTCGCCAACTATTGCTTCTACGACTATCACTACCGCTTACTGATAAAGTAAAGCAATTACATGTCGATTGCATTTCATACAATAAAGTGACAACCATATGGCTCCTGCCAGTTGCCGATAACTGTTACAAAACATGATCATCTCATACAACAATTTATATAACATCACGTCTTGACCATATCACATCACATCAAGCCCTGCAAAAACAAGTAGATGTCCTCTACTTTATTGTTGCAAGTTTTACGTGGCTGCTACAGGCTTCTAGCAAGAACCGTTCTTACCTAAGCATCAAAACCACAATGGTTTTTCATCAAGTGTGCTGTTTTAACCTTCAACAAGGACCGGGCGTAGTCAAACTCGATTCAACTAAAGCTGGAGAAACAAACACCCGCTAGCCACCTGTGTGCGAAGCACGTCGGTAGAACCAGTCTCATGAACGCGGTCATGTAGTGCCGTTGCGGGCCGCTTCATCCAACAATACCGCCGAATCAAAGTAAGACGTTGCTGGTAAGAAGTATGACTATTATCGCCCACAACTCATTATGGTCTACTCATGCATATAACATCTACACATAGACCTGGCTCGGATGCCACTGTTAGGGAACGCAATATTTCAAAAAAATTACCTATGATCACGCAAGATCTATCTAGGAGATGCATATCAACGAGATGGGAGAGTGTGTCCACGTACCCTCGTAGACCAAAAGCGGAAGCGTTTAGTAACGCAGTTGATGTAGTCGAACGTCTTTGCGATCCAACCGATCCTAGCACCGAATGTACGACACCTCCGTGTTCAGCACATGTTCAACATGATGACGTCCCTCGAGCTCTTGATCCAATTGAGGACGAGGGAGAGTTCCGTCAACACGACGGTGTGGGACGGTGATGATGATGTTACTGGCGCAGGGCTTTGCCTAAGCACTTCAACGATATGACCGAGGTTTGTAACTGTGGAGGGAGGCACCACACACGGCTAAGAGAAGACTTGGTGTGCCTTTGGGGTGCCCCCCTCCCACGTATATAAAGGAGGGGGGAGGAGGAGGCCGGCCAAGGTGTGGCGCGCCAAGGGGGGAGTCCTACTTGGACTCCCAGTCCAAGCAGGATTCGCCCCCCCTTTCCTATTCCCACAAGGAGAAGGGGGGAAAGAGGGGGAGGAGAGAAGGAAAGGGGGGCTGCCCCCCCAACCCTAGTCCAATTCGGATTGGGCTTGGGGGGGCGCGCCTCCACCTGGGCGCCGCGTCCTCTCTTCCACTAGGGCCCATTAACCCCCCAGGGGGTTCGGTAACCCCCCCCTCCCGTACTCCGGTAAATGCCTGAAACCATTCCGGTGTCCAAACATAACCTTCCAATATATCAATCTTTATGTCTCGACCATTTCGAGACTCCTCGTCATGTCTGTTATCTCATCTGGGACTCCGAACAAACTTCGGTACATCAGATCACATAACTCATAACACAAATCGTCATCGAACGTTAAGCGTGCGGACCCTACGGGTTTGAGAACTATGTAGACATGACTGAGACACATCTCCGGTCAATAACCAATAGTGGAACCTGGATGCTCATATTGGTTCCTACATATTCTATGAAGATCTTTATCGGTCAAATCGCATAACAACATACATTGTTCCCTTTGTCATCGGTATGTTACATGCCCCAGATTCGATCGTCGGTATCATCATACCTAGTTCAATCTCGTTACTGGCAAGTCTCTTTACTCGTTCCGTAATGCATCAGCCTGCAACTATCTCATTAGTCATATTGCTTGCAAGGCTCATAGTGATGTGCATTACCGAGAGGGCCCAGAGATACCTCTCTGATACACGGAGTGACAAATCCTAATCTCGATCTATGCCACCTCAACAAACACCATCGGAGACACCTATAGAGCATCTTTATAATCACCCAGTTATGTTGTGAAGTTTGATAGCACACTAAGTGTTCCTCCGGTATTCGGGAATTGCATAATCTCATAGTCATAGGAACATGCATTAGTCATGAAGAAAGCAATAGCAATAAACTAAACGATCATAGTGCTAAGCTAACGGATGGGTCTTGTCCATCACATCATTCTGTAATTATGCGACCCCGTTCATCAAATGACAACACATGTCTATGGCTAGGAAACTTAACCATCTTTGATTAACGAGCTAGTCAAGTAGAGGCATACTAGGGACACTCTGTTTGTCTATGTATTCACAAATGTACTAAGTTTCTGGTTAATACAATTCTAGCATGAATATTAAATATTTATAATGATATAAGGAAATATAAATAACAACTTTATTATTGCCTCTAGGGCATATTTCCTTCACTCGGTTGTCTGCTTTGAGGTTTCCCCTAGTTGGGGAGACCGAGAAGAAAACCAGTAGGAAGGTGATTCGAAGTCTTGTGTTAAAAGAGACAGTTGCCCGCCTCTTGATGGAGAATTGAAAACATCCCAACGTATCTTTCACTAATTAAGTAGTAGTGAGGCGTCGGTACGTCAGCTGGAGAAGAATGCTTGCTTTTCATATAACTGGTGTAGTGATTGACACGGTCTTCGCATATTGAACAACCTAAGAGAGGAAACACCTTAATCGCTTCTCCAAGCTTATCTCTATATATATATTGATGGAAGCAGAAGGAAAGGCTTAAAGAAGGTGGCAAGAAGAGAAACTTATTAGTTCGACGTAGCCAACTTATCATTCCGATGAGAGTTCGAAGTACGATAGAAGTTATTGATACCGATTTAGGCAAGCAACATAGGCTAGCAGAGCCAGAGGAAGAAGTCCGTCTTGTTAGTGAGTTAGCGAGTAGTTTCCTTTAGACAATTTCCACGAGCATACTAGCTTTTACGAACGCAGAGGAGAAAGAAAACCAACAACCAATAGGGTGAGGCAACTAACTACCAATCCTTTTATTGAATTGCCGCGGCGTGGGTAAACATAAAGAAGCCACACAAGAAATCAAGCCAAAGGCTTCTCTCTTTCTAAAGTAGTAAAAAGTGGATCCCCGCTTCGAGGTTCTTGGCGTGGATCTTTGAAAATTGTCAATCGGGTGAGCCAACTATTATTGAGGGAGGCCAGGTCTACATACGTAATATCAAGTTGCTCTAGTTGTGTGTCTTTCATACGGAAAGATGGGTGTTTTTATCCAAGCAAGGGAATAGAATAGGTAACAACCCCCTCACATCAAGCATGTACGCTAGCTACCAACATATACTATGGAGTCCATGGCTACCTCCACGGATGGAAGACCGTAGATTTTTCACTTTCGCTGAAGAGTTGAACTCTGACTGAAAGGACTTGACACATTGCCAAGGCGATTTTATTAGCCAGCTCTGGGATAGAGATCTGCAGTAAACAAGCGATAATCTCTAAAGAGTGCTGAAATAGGACTGGTACGTATTTCTAAAGATCCGATACTGGTGAACGTATTGCACAATTTAAAGAAGCTCATTTCATTAGAGGGAGGGAGCCCTTCCTACCTTTCTTTATTTAAGTGCTAGTGTCAAATGAGACATTTGCCCACCTTGGATGGGTTCTGGCGGACGCTCCAAAGTCCACTTCTTTACCAACTTGAATTTATAAGGAGACCAAACTATATTCATGCTCAAGTGAACCATGGGTGATGATATTCCGATGTTCTGAAATCAAATAGGAAATTGATGGAGCTTGAGTTTTTTTATCTCTGCATGAGAAACTATTCCTCCTCCTTTTGCTTACAATCACCTCACTTCCCTTATAAAAAGATAATAGTGCTTGTATCCTGGGTCATGAGGTTCCCCTCTTGAGTCTGATAAGAAGAAGTCAAGGTCTCGGTTCCGTATTAAGTAAAGATAAGGAACCCGTCGAGAGGATTTCTTCGGTACCGCTAGGGAAGCCACTAGTTTGTATCACACTATGGTTGAGGGGCCTTCTCGGTTCAAAGCTAACAAATAGGTATCATGTTGGCACTCAATCGCCAAGAGCAATCAACAAATTAACTTGTAGGCTTTAAAGCCTACTCATACAGTAATGGTGAGGGGTTTTACGGATCCCTTTCTCCATGAGTTTCGGTTGATAATGACTTAAGGTGAGCAACGAATCTCCAATCACTTTTTCAGGAATACACAAAGAGAACCATCCGGTTGCACTCAACTGAAAACTAAAGGGACTCCTAACAAGCAGGGGAATTTCTCCCTTATTACTGGTCGGGACGACCTAAATCCCGTGGTAGTTCGGACAGGGGCATTACGAATGAGCTATGCTCTACGATTTCGCTTTGTTTACATGGGTGAGTGACCTACACCTTCCAATCTATGGTTTCACCCGCGAGGTAGAACTTTCTCTAAAGCTTTCTTCGCTCTGTAATACACTTGTGCCTTCCTTTATAACCGTGCACTCCCACTACTTCTTTAGGACATGTCTGACTTGCTTATCACAAGTCGTCTCTTGAAAAGGCAAATATCGAGACTGAGATGCTGCTTGGAGTCTTCATTCTCTGGGGCATAGCTCACTACCACTCATTATCGGAGGGAGACACAATAACACTAAGCTATTCTTCGATTTCCTTGCTTGTGAGATCAAAAACTGGGTATCGAACAAAGAAATCTGCTCACGGTACCTCTTACCTCAAAAATTCTACTGGATTTGGGATCAGAAGAATTCCAATTTGAATGTGCTCATATCCAACTACCCGAAGGGACGGTATCAGGAAAAGAAAAAGGTGCATGGGCGGTTTCAAGTTGTTTTGGTTGTGCAACTTTCGATCACTATGTCAGCCGAGCTCTAACGCTTCTATAAAGTGAGAAATAATGGTACCTTCACGTCTACTTTCCCAAGGGCTAGTTCAATTCCAAAGAAATGCAAGCAATGGTGCTGGACTCCTGCCGCCTGCTAGGCTCACTATACCAAGTTAAGTTCCTCCAAAGTATTTTCATCATCGGTATAAGCAAAGTCACAAGATAAGGGATAAAGATAGTAGTGTTGGGGAACGCAGTATTTCAATTTTTTTGCCTAGGATCACGCAAGATCTATCTAGGAGATGCATAGCAATGAGAGGGGAGATTATGTCAACGTACCCTCGTAGACCGAAAGAGGAAGCGTTTAGTAATGCGATTGATGTAGTTGAACGTCTTCCGATCCAACTGATCCAAGTAACGAACGTACGGCACCACCGTGATCTATGCACGTTCAGCTCGGTGACGTCCCTCGAACTCTTGATCTAGTTGAGGCCGAGGGAGAGTTTCGTCAGCATGACGGCGTGGCGACGGTGTTGATGAAGTTACCGGCGCAGGGTGACACGTCTCCAATGTATCTATAATTTTTTATTGTTCCATGCTATTTTATTATCAATCTTGGATGTTTTAGAATCATTTGATATCATTTTTTTGATACTAACCTATTGACGCAGTGCCAAGTGCTAGTTGCTGTTTTTTTTCATGTTTTTTACATCGCGGGAAATCAATATCAAATGGAGTCCAGATGCCACGAAACTCCATGATGATTTTTTTATGGGCCAGAAGGAAGGCAATGGGCCCTGGTTGCACCTTGGGGTGCCCCGAGGGGGGGGGCACAACCCACCACGGCGCGCCAAGAGGCCCAGACGCGCCCTGGTGGGTTGTGCCCACCTCGGGTGCCCCCCGGACCGCCTCTTTGCTCTATAAATACCACAATATTCTAGAAACCCTAGAACGAGCGTCGAAATACTCATCCAGCCGCCGCAGAGTCCAGAACCACCAGATCCAATCTAGACACCATCATGGAGGGGTTCACCACTTCCATTGGTGCCTCTCCGATGATGCGTGAGTAGTCCTTTGTAGACTGTCGGGTCCGTAGTTAGTAGCTAGATGGCTTTCTCTCTCTCTCTCTCTCTCGTTGGATTCTCAATACAATGGTCTCTTGGAGATCCATATGATGTAACTCTTTTGCGGTGTGTTTGTTGGGATCTGATGAACTTTGACTTTATGATCAGTCATATCTTTTTATATCCATGAAAGTTATTTGAGTTTCTTTGATCTCTTATATGCATGATCTCTTATAGCCTCGTATTTCTTCTCCGATATTTGGGTTTTGTTTGGCCAACTTGATCTATTTATCTTGCAATGGGAAGAGGTGACCGGTAGTGGGTTCGATCTTACGGTGCTCGATCCCAGTGACAGAAGGAGAAACGACACGTATGTATCGTTGCTACTAAGGATAAATAGACGGGATCTATATGTACCGCCATATAGATAAACGGATCTTGTCTACATCATGTCATCGTTCTTATTGCATTACTCTGTTTTCCATGAACTTAATACACTAGATGCATGCTGGATAGCGGTCGATGTGTGGAGTAATAGTAGTAGATGCAGGCAGGAGTCGTTCTACTAATCTTGGACGTGATGCCTATGTAATGATCATTGCCTGGATATCGTCATAATTATTTGAAGTTCTATCAATTGCCAAACAGTAATTCGTGTACCCACCGTTTGCTGTTTTTCTCGAGAGAAGCCACTAGTGAAACCTACGCCCCCCGGGTCTTCTTCCTCATATATTTGCCTTGCGATCTACTTTTCCTTTGCATTTTTATTCAGATCTATTAAACCAAAATTACAAAAATACCTTGCTGGACTTTTATTTATGTGTGATCTATTTATTCAATCTACTACAATTTATCTCATGTCCACTTGCCAATTTCTGGCGTCGTTACCCGAAAGGGATTGACAACCCCTTTAATGCGTTGGGTTGCGAGGTATTGTTATTTGTGTGCAGGTGTTGTTTACGTTGTGTTGCTTGGTTCTCCTACTGGTTTGATACCTTGGTTTCATAACTGAGGGAAATACTCTACCGTCGTTGTGCTACATCATCCCTCCCTCTCCGGGGAAATACCGACGTAGTTCCACCTACCATCAAGGAGAATTTCTTGCGACGTTGCCGGGGAGGATCTTCAACATAACCAGGCTCCTAATCACAAATCTCATCTCTTTGCAATTTACATTATTAGCCATTTGCCTCTCGTTTTCCTCTCCCCCACTTCACAAAAATTTTCCATCTTATCCGCCTCTCTTTTTCATTCACCATTTTCTCGCCATGTCCGATCATAGAAGAGATAAGGGTTTTCTCCCGAGTCTTAATACTTTGGATAGCCTCTCTGTCCTCTCTAAGCTCATAAACAATGATGCTATGGAAGGATCTACCGGGGTGGTTAAGGAAAATCTTAACCAATATGATGAAGATGATTCCGGAATTTTTCGTTATTTACTTGATGAATCTTTGAAAGATGCTTGGGATAGGTTGTTGAGAATTCGAGCTAGCTATGTGCCCCAATATCAAATAGAGATATACTAGAAAAGTTTTTATGTTGGTTTACCTTCTTCCTTCAAGCAAGTTCTAGACTCTATATTTGAAAACGGTTTTCTTGAAGGGGATGCCGTTGAGACTTATGAGAAGATGATAACCATATTTGGTCACCCCAAAGGAGAAAATGTTGAATTAACTACTCTTATGTTCTTTTATCAAAACGAAAAAATTAAAGAGATGAAGGCTAGTTTAGATACGAATTTTCGCAACATGCTTAATCTTTCTTCCGCTATCAATGGTCATGTGCTTTCACAGAATGGAAAATTAAATGCCATTGATAGGAAATTTTCCCTTTTCTTTCCAAAGAACAAGGATGACAAAACTTAGATCCTTGCTTTATGCCTAGCTAAGGGCGTAAAATTATAGCGCTTGTTGGGAGGCAACCCAATGACTAAAATTTATTTTTGCTTTTTGCTTTCTATTCTTAAGTGTTAGCACAATTATGCTAATGTTATGATTGTGTTTTTTCTGTTTTAATTAGTGTTTGTGCCATGTAGAACCAATAGGATCTTCTTGGGTGATAGTTGTTTGATCTTGCTGAAAAAGGCAGAAACTTTATGCTCACAAAATTAATTCTCATTTTTATTCAGAAAGATATTTTGCCCTGATTCTTTTTGCAGAGGAAATATATACAAATTTACGTTGTCTTCCTATTTTGGTAGAATTTTTGGAGTTCCAGAAGTATTCGTTTAAATCAGATTGCTACAGACTGTTCTGTTTTGATAGATTCTGTTTTCTTTGTGTTGTGTGCTTATTTTGATGGCTCTATGGTTTTCTTTGATGAGTTTTTGCCATAGAAAAGTTGGAATACAGTAGATATAATAAAAAAACAAAATATGAATTGGTTTTATACAACACTTATAGTAGTGGTTTATTTTTGTTACACTAACGGATCTCACGAAGGTTTTGTTGAGTTTTGTGTGATTGAAGTTTTCAAGTTTTGGGTTATCTTACGATAGATGAAGAAAGGATGTGAGAGCCTAAGCTTGGGGATGCCCTGGAATCCCAAGCTATTAGCCAATAATGAGCAACCAACTAAGCTTGGGGATGCCCCCGAGTGGCATCCCCGCTTTCTTCCAACAACTATCAGTATTTTACTCGAGGCTATATTTTATTCGTCACATGATATGTGTTTTGCTTGGAGCGTCTTGTATGATATGTCTCTTTGCTTGTTTTATTTTGTGTTTTAAGTCATCAATCCTTGCTTGACACACCTATTTGAGAGAGCCAAAATTATATTATGACTTGTTAGAATTTCTCTCTATGCTTCACTTAAATCTTTTATGAGCTAGGACTTGCTCTAGTGCTTCACTTATATCTTTTTGAGCACGGTGTGCTATGTTATTTTGAAGAAATGATCTCTTGATTCACTTATATTTATTTGAGAGTTAGTAAAATTTTGAAGAAATTCTCTGTTGCTTCACTTAAATTATTTTGAGAGAAAGAAAATTTGTTATGCTCATGATCTTCACTTATATTTGTTTGAGCTTATGAAAAGCAACACATGAAAATTAGTCCCAAAGTGATAGATATCCAAGAAGGATAAAGTAAAAGAAAATGTCATGAAGATCATTGGACAAAATAAACTTGTTTCTTAGTAATAGTTTTGAGATATGATGATGTGATATGTGAGTTATGTTGATAAGTAATTGTGCTCTAGTAAGAATATTGGTGTTAAGGTTTGTGATTCCCAATGCACGCACGAAAGTCAATAATCATGCAATGAAAATTATATCCTACTTGTGGTGATTTATTCGGTGTTAATTATACTTAATTCTTGGTTATGAGATTATTCGTTTCTTGGTTGGTCGCTTCCCAATCTTTTGCTAGCCTTCATTTTGCGCTAAGTATGACCTCTACTCGTGCATCCAAAATCCTTTAAACCAGTTTTGCCACATGAGTCCACCATATTTACCTATATGAGGTATTCTTTTGCCGTTCCAAGCAAATTTGCATGTGCCATCTCTAATTTTCAAAATAAACTTCTCTTTTGTGTGTTTGTTTCGCTCGCGGAACGGTAACGGGTGGCTAATATTTTCCATGGTAGATGTGTTATTCTCAAGATGATTGTTTATTCACTTGTCATTGGACGAGAGTAAGGCAAAGGTCTTAGGGATGCCAAGTCCCGAAATGCAAAAATATTGAATTTACTTTATGTTGTCAAATAATAAATTCCTTGGAAAGTGTTGGTATGGAGGGCACCCGTGGATACAGCTAGCCATGGAAAGTGAAAGAATGGTGGAAAAAGGAATAAACTTTATTTTCTGTTTGGGAACCGCCTATGGAATATCTAGCATGGAAAGTGTTCGTAGCTCTGAGTCATTTTCGTTGGTGGGATGCATACACCTCCAAAAAAAATTTATCTCTAATTTTTCGATTTGAGTTCTGGCACCGCTACAAATCCCTACTTCCCTCTGCGAAGGGCCTTTCTTTTACTTCATGCAATTTTTATTTTTTGAAATTTGAGTCTCCATCTTCTCTCATAAAAAGAACCAACTAGGAGACAATATGGTCGTGCTTAAGTATTGGGTGTAGTTAATATTCGAGTGTGTTTCATGAATGGATCAATGTTTGAGCATGATGGGCTAGGGATAACTTATTTTAGCATTGATATTTTGAAAGACATGGTTGCTTGTTGATATGCTTGAGTATCTAAATTATTATGTCAAAACTAGACTATTGCTTTGAATCACATAAAAGTCCAAATGTCCACGCTATAAATAAAATAATATGTTATGACTTGCTGAACAACACTCCATATCAAAAATTCTGTTTTTATCACTTACCTACTCGAGCACGAGTAGCAGTTAAGCTTGGGGATGCTGATACGTCTCCAACGTATCTATAATTTTTGATTGTTTCATGCTGTTTTATTATGAATCTTGGATGTTTTATAATCATTTTATAGTCATTTTATATCATTTTTTGGTACTAACCTATTGACATAGTGCCAAGTGCCAGTTGCTATTTTTTCCATGTTTTTTACATCGCAGGAAATCAATATCAAACGGAGTCCAAATGCCACGAAACTCCATAATGATTTTTTATGGGCCAGAAGAAAGGCAATGGGCCCTGGTTGCACCTGGGGGTGTCACGAGGGGGGCACAACCAACCAGGGCATGCTAGGAGGCCCAGGCGCGCCCTGGTGGGTTGTGCCCACCTCGGGTGCCCCCGGACCGCCTCTTTGCTCTATAAATACCACAATATTCCAGAAGCCCTAGAACGAGCGTCGAAATATTCATCCAGCCGCCGCAGAGTCCAGAACCACCAGATCCAATCTAGAAACCATCACGGAGGGGTTCACCACTTCCATTGGTGTCTCTCCGATGATGCGTGAGTAGTCCTTTGTAGACCTTCGGGTCCGTAGTTAGTATCTAGATGTCTCTCTCTCTCTCTCTCTCTCTCTCTGGATTCTCAATACAATGGTCTCTTGGAGATCCATATGATGTAACTCTTTTGCGTGTGTTTGTTGGGATCTAATGAACATTGAGTTTGTGATCAGTCATATCTTTTTATATCCATGAAAGTTATTTGAGTTTATTTGATCTCTTATATGCATGATCTCTTATAGCCTCGTATTTCTTCTCCGATATTTGGGTTTTGTTTGGCCAACTTGATCTATTTAT
This sequence comes from Triticum dicoccoides, assembly GCF_002162155.2. NCBI lineage: Eukaryota > Viridiplantae > Streptophyta > Magnoliopsida > Poales > Poaceae > Triticum > Triticum dicoccoides. Next base: position 220,016,546 of record NC_041393.1, on the reverse strand, counting down.
CTTGCAATGGGAAGAGGTGCCCGGTAGTGGGTTCGATCTTACGGTGCTCGATCCCAGTGACAGAAGGGGAAACGACATGTATGTATCGTTGCTACTAAGGATAAAAAGACGGGATCTATATCTACCGCCATATAGATAAACGGATCTTGTCTACATCATGTCATCGTTCTTATTGCATTACTCCATTTTTCCATGAACTTAATACACTAGATGCATGCTGGATAGCGGTCGATGTGTGGAGTAATAGTAGTAGATGCAGGCAGGAGTCGTTCTACTAATATTGGACGTGATGCCTATGTAATGATCATTTCCTGGATATCATCATAATTATTTGAAGTTCTATCAATTGCCCAACAGTAATTCGTTTACCCACCATTTGCTATTTTTCTTGAGAGAAGCCACTAGTGAAACCTACGGCCTCAGGGTCTGCCTCATATATTTGCCTTGCAATCTACTTTTCCTTTGCATTTTTATTCAGATCTATTAAACCAAAAATACAAAAACACCTTGCTGCACTTTTATTTTTTTGTGATCTATTTATTCAATCTACTACAATTTATCTCACGTTCACTTGCCAATTTGTGGCGCCGCTACCCGAAAGGGATTGACAACCGCTTTAACACGCGGGTTGCGAGGTGTTGGTATTTGTGTGCAGGTGCTGTTTACGTTGTGTTCCTTGGTTCTCCTACTGGTTCGATACCTTGGTTTCATAACTGAGGGAACTACTCTACTGTTGCTGTGATACATCATCCCTCCCTCTCCGGGGAAATACCGACGTAGTTCCAGCTACCATCACAGGGCTTCGCCTAATCACTACGATGATATGACCGAGGTGTGTAACTGTGGAGGGGGGCACCGCACACGGCTAAGAGAAGACTTGGTGTGAGAGGTGGCTGGCCCAAGGGGGGCGCGCCATGGGGGGAGTCCTACTTGGACTCCTGGTCCAAGTAGGATTCGGTCCCCCCTTCCTATTCCAAGTAGGAGAAGAAGCGGAGGAGGAAGAGGAGAGAAGGAAGGAGGGGGGCGCCGCCCCCTCCCATTGTCCAATTCGGACTGGGCAAGGGGGGCGCGCGCCACCTCCTGGCTGGCCCTCTCTCTTCTCCACTAAGGCATATGGTGGCCCATTAATTTCCCGGGGGCGGCGGGGGGGGGGGGGGTTCCGGTAACCCCCCGTTACACCAAAACTTATTTGAAATGACTCGAACCATTCTGGTGCCCAAATGTAGCCTTCCAATATATGAACCTTTATGTATCGACCATTTCGAGACTCCTTGTCATGACCGTTATCTCATCCGGGACTCCGAGCAAACTTTGGTTCATCAAAACACGAAACTCATAAGACAAATCGTCATTGAACGTTAAGCGTGCGGACCCTACAGGTTCGAGAACTATGTAGACATGACCGAGACACATCTCCAGTCAATAACCAATAGTGGAACCTGGATGCTCATATTGGTTTCTACATATTCTACGAAGATCTTTATCGGTCAAACCGCACAACAACATACGTAACTCCCTTTGTCATCGGTATGTTACTTGCCCGAGATTCGATCATCGGTATCCTCATACTTAGTTCAATCTCATTACCGGCAAGTCTCTTTACTTGTTCAGTAATGCATCATCCCGTGACTAACTCATTAGTCACATTTCTTGCAAGGCTCATAGTGGTGTGCATTATCGAGAGGGCCCAGAGATACCTCTCCGATACACGGAGTGACAAATCCTAATCTCGATCTATGCCAACTCAACAAACACCATCGGAGACAATTGTAGAGCATCTTTATAATCACCCTGTTACGTTGTGACGTTTGACACACTAAGTGTTCCTCCGGTATTCGGGAGTTGCATAATCTCATAGCCATAGGAACATGTATAAGTCGTGAAGAAAGCAATAGCAGTAAACTAAACGATCTTAGTGCTAAGCTAACGAATTGGTCTTGTCCATCACATCATTCTCTAATGTTGTGATCCCGTTCATCAAATGACAACACATGTCTATGGCTAGGAAACTTAACCATCTTTGATTAATGAGCTAGTCAAGTAGAGGCATACTAGGGACACTCTGTTTGTCTATGTATTCACACATGTACTAAGTTTCCGGTTAATACAATTCTAGCATGAATAATTAACATTTATCATGATATAAGGAAATATTAATAACAACTTTATTATTGCCTCTAGGGCATATTTCCTTTAGTCTCCCACTTGCACTAGAGTCAATAATCTAGATTACAAAATTATGATTCTAACACCCATGGAGTCTTGGTGTTGATCATGTTTTGCTCGTGAGAGGGGCTTAGTCAACGGGTCTGCAATATTCACAGCCGTATGTATCTTGCAAATCTCTATATCTCCCTACTTGACTTGATCATGGATGGAATTGAAGCGTCTTTTGATGTGCTTGGTTCTCTTGTGAAATCTGGATTCCTTTGCCAAGGCAATTGCACCAGTATTGTCACAAAATATTTTCATTGGACCAGATGCACTCGGTATGACACCTAGATCGGATATGAACTCCTTCATCCAGACTCTTTCATTTGTTGCTTCCGAAGCAGCTATGTATTCCGCTTCACATGTAGATCCCGCCATGACGCTCTGCTTGGAACTGCACCAACTAACAGCTCCACCATTCAATATAAATATGTATCTGGTTTGTGACTTAGAGTCATCCGGATCAGCGTCAAAGCTTGCATCGACGTAACCGTTTACGATGAGCTCTTTGTCACCTCCATAAACGAGAAACATATCTTTGTCCTTTTTAGGTATTTCAGGATGTTCTTGACCGCTGTCCAGCGATCCACTCCTGGATTACTTTGGTACCTCCCTGCTAAACTAATAGCAAGGCACACATCTGGTCTGGTACACAACATTGCATACACCTATGGCTCAGACATAGGGAATGACTTTCATTTTCTCTCTATCTTCTGCAGTGGTCGGGCATTGAGTCTCACTCAACTTCACACCTTGTAACACAGGCAAGAACCCTTTCTTTGACTAGTCCGTTTTGAACTTCTTCAAAACTTTATCAAGGTATGTGCTCTATGAAAGTCCAATTAAGCGTCTTTATCTATCTCTATAGATCTTGATGCGCAATATATAAGCAGCTTCACCGAGGTCTTTCTTTGAAAAATTCTTATTCAAGTATCCTTTTATGCTATTCAGAAATTCAGTATCGTTTGTGATCAACAATATGTCATCCACATATAATATCAGACATGCTACAGAGCTCCCACTCACTTTCTTGTAAATACAGGCTTCTCCAAAAGTCTGTATAAAACCATATGCTTGGTTCACTATATCAAAGCGTATATTCCAACTCCGAGAGGCTTGCACCAGTCCATAAATGGATCGTTGGAGCTTGCACACTTTGTTAGCACCTTTTGGATTGACAAAACCTTCTAGTTGCATCATATGCAACTCTTCTTTAAGATATCCATTAAGTAATGCAGTTTTCACATCCATTTGCCAAATTTCAAAATTATAAAATGCGGCAATTGCTAACATGATTGGAACAGACTTAAGCATCGCTACGGCTGAGAAAGCCTCATCATAGTCAACTCCTTGAACTTGTCGAAAACCTTTCGCAACAAGTCGAGCTTTGTAGACAGTAACATTACCGTCTCCATTTATTCTCTATGGCCTGCCGATCATCGGGCAAGTCAACCAAAGTCCACACTTAGTTCTCATACATGGATCCGATCTCAGATTTCATGGCCTCAAGCCATTTCACGGAATCTGGGCCCATCATCGCTTCCTCATAGTTCGTAGGTTCATCATGGTCAAGTAACATGACTTCCAGAACAGGATTACCGTACCACTCTGGTGCGGATCTTACTCTGGTTGACCTACGAGGTTCAGTAGTAACTTGATCCGAAGTTTCATGATCATCATCATTAGCTTCCTCACTAATTGGTGTAGGAATCACTATAACTAATTTCGGTGATGGACTACTTTCCAATTCGGGAGAAGGTACGATTACCTCATCAAGTTCTACTTTCCTCCCACTCACTTCTTTCAAGAGAAAATCCTTCTCTAGTAAGGATCCATTCTTAGCAATGAATATCTTGCCTTCGAATATGTGATAGAAGGTGTACCCAACAATTCCCTTTGGGTATCATATGAAGACACATTTCCCCGATTTGGGTTCGAGCTTATCAGCTTGTAGCTTTTTCACATATGCATCGCAGACCCAAACTTTAAGAAACGACAACTTGGGTTTCTTGCCAAACCATAGTTCATATGGTGTCGTCTCAACGGATTTAGATGGTGCCCTATTTAACGTGAATGCAGCCGTCTCTAAAGCATAACCCCAAAACATAGCGGTAAATCAGTAAGAGACATCATAGATCGCACCATATCTAATAAAGTGTGGTTACGACGTTCGGACACACCATTACGCTGTGGTGTTCCAGGTGGTGTGAGTTGCGAAACTATTCCGCATTGTTTCAAATGAAGACCAAACTCATAACTCAAATATTCACCTCCACGATCAGATCGTAGAAACTTTATTTTCTTGTTATGATGATTGTCCACTTCACTCTGAAATTCTTTGAATTTTTCAAATGTTTCAAACTTGTGTTTCATGAAGTAGATATACCCATATCTGCTCAAATCATCTGTGAAGGTCAGAAAATAACGATACTTGCCGCGGGCATCAACACTCATTGGACCGCATACATCAGTATGTATTATTTCCAATAAGTCTGTTGCTCGCTCCATTGTTCCGGAGAACGGAGTTTTAGTCATCTTGCCCATTAGGCATGGTTCGCAAGCATCGAGTGATTCATAATCAAGTGATTCCAAAAGCCCATCAACATGGAGTTTCTTCATGCTCTTTACACCAATATGACCTAAACGGCAGTTCCACAAATAAGTTGCACTATCATTATTAAAATTGTATCTTTTGGCTTCAATACTATGAATATGTGTATCACTACTATCGAGATTCAATAAAAATAGACCACTCATCAAGGGTGCATGACCATAAAAGATATTACTCATATAAATAGAACAACCATTATTCTCCGATTTAAATGAATAACCGTCTCACATCAAACAAGATCCAGATATAATGTTCATGCTTAATGTTGGCACCAAATAACAATTATTCAGGTCTAAAACTAACCCCAAAGGTAGATGTAGAGGTAGCATGCTGGCCGCGATCACATCGACTTTGGAACCATTTCACACGCGCATCATCACCTCGTCCTTAGCCAATCTTCGCTTAATCCGTAGCCCCTATTTCGAGTTGCAAATTTGTGCAACAGAACCAGTATCAAATACCCAGGCGCTACTACGAGCATTAGTAAGGTACACATCAATAACATGTATATCAAATATACCTTTCACTTTGCCATCCTTCTTATCCGCCAAATACTTGGGGCAGTTCCGCTTCCAGTGACCAGTCCCTTTGCAGTAGAAGCACTCAGTCTCAGGCTTAGGTCCAGACTTGGGCTTCTTCACTCGAGCAGCAAATTGCTTGCCGTTCTTCTTGAAGTTCCCCTTCTTCCCTTTGCCCTTCTTCTTGAAACTAGTGGTCTTCTTAACCATCAACACCTGATGCTCCTTCTTGATTTCTACCTCCGCATCCTTTAGCATCACGAAGAGATCGGGAATTGTATTATCCATCCCTTGCATATTATAGTTCATCACGAAGCTTTTGTAGCTTGGTGGCAGTGATTGATGAACTCTGTCAATGACACTATCAACAGGAAGATTAACTCCCAGTTGAGTCAAGTGATTGTGGTACCCAGACATTCTGAGTATATGTTCACTGACACAACTATTCTCCTCCATTTTGCAGCTATAGAACTTATTGGAGACTTCATATCTCTCAATCCAGGCATTTACTTGAAATATTAACTTCAACTGCAGGAATATCTCATATGCTCCATGATTTTCAAAACAACATTGAAGTCCTGGTTCTAAGTCGTAAAGCATGGCACACTGAACTATCAAGTAGTTATCAGCTTTGCTCTGCCAGACGTTCATAACGTCCGGAGTTGCTCTTGCAGCAGGTTTGGCACCTAGCGGTGCTTCCAGGACGTAATTCTTCTGTGCGGCAATGAGGATAATCCTCAAGTTACGGACCCAGTCCGTGTAGTTGCTACCATCATCTTTCAACTTAGATTTCTCTGGGAACACAACAGTAGCACAGGCCATGTATCTACAACAACATAGACATGCAAAATACTATCAGGTACTAAGTTCATGATAAATTAAAGTTCAATTAATCATATTACTTAAGAACTCCCACTTAGATAGACACCCCTCTAGTCATCTAAAATATCACGTGATCCATATCAACTAAACCATGTCCGATCATCACGTGAGATGGAGTAGTTTTGAATGGTGAACATCACTATGTTGATCATATCTACTATATGATTCACACTCGACCTTTCGGTCTCAGTGTTCCGAGGCCAGATCTGCATATGCTAGGCTCGTCAAGTTTAACCCGGGTATTCTGCGTGTGCAAAACTGGCTTGCTCTAGTTGTATGTGAACGTAGAGCTTATCACACCTGATCATCACGTGGTGTCTTGGCACGACGAACTGTAGCAATGGTGCATACTCAGGGAGAACACTTATACCTTGAAATTTAGTGAGAGATCATCTTATAATGCTACCGCCGTACTAAGCAAAATAAGATGCATAAAGGATAAGCATCACATGCAATCTATATAAGTGATATGATATGGCCATCATCATCTTGTGCCTTTGATCTCCATCTCCAAAGCACGGTCATGATCACCATCGTCACCGACTTGACACCTTGATCTCCATCGTAGCATCATTGTCATCTTGCCAGCTATTGCTTCTACGACTATTGCTACCGCTTTGTGATAAAGTAAAGCAATTACATGGCGATTGCATTTCATACAATAAAGCGACAACCATATGGCTCCTGCCAGTTGCCGATAACTGTTACAAAACATGATCATCTCACACAAAAAATTATATATCATCACGTCTTGACCATATCAAATCACAACAAGCCATGCAAAAACAAGTTAGACGTCCTCTACTTTGTTGTAGCAAGTTTTACGTGGCTGCTACGGGCTTCTAGCAAGAACCGTTCTTACCTATGCATCAAAACCACAACGATTTTTCGTCAAGTGTGTTGTTTTAATCTTCAACAAGGACTGTGCGTAGTCAAACTCGATTCAACTAAAGCTGGAGATACAGACACCTGCTAGCCACCTGTGTGCGAAGCAAGTCGGTAGAACCAGTCTCATGAATGCAGTCATGTAATGTCGGTCCGAGCCGCTTCATCCAACAATACCGCCGAATCAAAGTAAGACGTTGCTGGTAAGCAGTATGACTATTATCGCCCACAACTCATTGTGTTCTACTCGTGCATATAACATCTACACATAGACCTGGCTCTGATGCCACTGTTAGGGAACGCAGTATTTCAAAAGAATTGCCTACGATCATGCAAGATCTATCTAGGAGATGCATAACAACGAGCGGGGAGAGTGTTTCCACGTACCCTCATAAACCGAAAGCGGAAGCGTTTAGTAACGCGGTTGATGTAGTTGAACGTCTTCGCGATCCAACCAATCCAAGTACCGAATGTACGGCACCTCTGCGATCTGCACACATTCAGCTCGGTGACGTCCCTCGAACTCTTGATCCAGTTGAGGCCGAGGGAGAGTTCCGTCAGCATGATGGCGTGGCGACAGTGTTGATGAAGTTACCGGCGCAGGGCTTCGCCTAAGCACTACGACGATATGACCGAGGTGTGTAACTATGGAGGGGGGCACCGCACATGGCTAAGAGAAGACTTGGTGTGCCTTTGGAGTGCCCCCCTCCCATGTATATAAAGGGGGGAGGATAGGTGGCCGACCCAAGGGGGGCACGCCATGGGGGGAGTCCTACTTGGACTCCCGGTCCAAGTAGGATTCGGTCCCCCCCTTTCCTATTCCAAGTAGGAGAAGAAGCGAAGGAGGAAGAGGAGAGAAGGAAGGAGGGGGGCGCCGCCCCCTCCCCTTGTCGAATTCGGACTGGGCAAGGGGGCGTGCGCCACCTCCTGTCCGGCGCTCTCTCTTCT
>NC_041393.1:219983333-220008057 GCF_002162155.2 Triticum dicoccoides | reverse complement strand
TAACCCTCGGTACTCCGAAACTTATCTGAAACGACCCGAACCATTCTGGTGTCCGAATGTAGCCTTCCAATATATGGATTTGTATGTCTCAACCATTTCTAGACTCCTCGTCATGTCCGTGATCTCATCCGGGACTCCGAACAAACTTTGGTTCATCAAAACATGAAACTCATAATACAAATCGTCATCAAACGTTAAGCATGCGGGCCCTACGGTTTCGAGAACTATGTAGACATGACCGAGACACATCTCCGGTCAATAACCAATAGCGGAACCTGGATGCTCATATTGGTTCCTACATATTCTACGAAGATCGTTATCGGTTGAACCGCACAACAACATACGTAGTTCCCTTTGTCATCGGTATGTTACTTGCCCGAGATTTGATCGTCTGTAACCTCATACCTAGTTCAATCTTGTTACCGGCAAGTCTCTTTACTCGTTCCATAATGCATCATCCCACAACTAACTCATTAGTCATGTTGCTTGCAAGGCTCATAGTGATGTGCGTTACTGAGAGGGCCCAGAGATACCTCTCTGATACACGGAGTGACAATCGTAATCTCGATCTATGCCGACTCAACAAACACCATTGGAGACACTTGTATAGCATCTTTATAATCATCCAGTTACGTTGTGACATTTGATAGCACACTAAGTGTTCTTCCGAAATTTGGGAGTTGCATAATCTCAGGCATAGGAACATGTATAAGTCATGAAGAAAGCAATATCAATAAACTAAACGATCATAGTGCTAAGCTAACGGATGGGTCTTGTCCATCACATCATTCTCTAATGATGTGATCCCGTTCATCAAATGACAACACAAGTATATGGCTAGGAAACTTAACCATCTTTGATTAACAAGCTAGTCAAGTAGAGGCATACTAGGGACACTCTGTTTGTCTATGTATTCACATATGTACTAAGTTTCCGGTTAATACAATTCTAGCATGAATAATAAACATTTATCATGATATAAGGAAATATAAATAGCAACTTTATTATTGCCTATAGGGCATATTTCCTTCAAGTATCCCATAGCTCCTTTATCAATTCCTTCTGAAACTTATCAGGGTCTAACAATGTTGGAGAAGTAGTATTGCTGCTGTCAGAAACAATAATGGTTTCTTGCCCATTGTGATAAATACTTATTGTTCTGGCCTTCCAATCTAAATTGATTGGACTGTGATGATATAGCCAATCACAACCCAGTATAACATCATTGCTTTCCAATTTCAGTAGCTTGAAGGTGTCTTGAAATGTGTGCCCTTTAATAGTATAAGTAGTATCTGCAGTGTAAGCTCCAGTAGTTAATTGACCTCCTCCAGCCACTTTGATATTAAACAAATGTTTCTGACTCTCATATCAGTGAATCCCACACCACCATAATCTTTAGGGGTGCATAGGTGTTCCCATCTTACCATGTGAAATTTCTTCTTCTTACTCCCAGTGAAGTTATTTCTTATTGTATCAACTTTTTTCTGTATTTTGACAAGCAAAGTGTAGCAACCCAGAAGGTACATAGGGACATTTGATAAACATGTATTGATCAATATATCTCTTCCTCCATAAGAGAAATACTTGCATTGCCAAGAGTCCAACTTCTTTTCACCTTTTAATGAAAAAAATCATTACATGAGATCTTGTCTTTGCTGATTGGTTATCCCAGATATTATATTTTATTGGCAATTTTCCTATCTCACAGTTATATCAGCTACCCTCTGCTCCTCCTCTACACTTAACCCTACTATGAAAATATCACTCTTCAAGTAATTGACTTTCATGCCAAACATTTTCTCTAAACAGTAGGGAAGGAATTAGAATCCAGTAATAAACTCCATGTCATTATGTAAAAAAAGCAAAGTATCAGAAGCATATTGCAATTTTGTGCAAAACTGCCAGCGCTGACCGGTCCGAGCTCCAGGGTGCCACTTGTCGCGCTGCGATTGGCTGTGGACTAAATCATCATATGAGGTGCAAGTTGTGGGAGGCCTCAGTTCACTTTTGCAGCTTTTTGGACTAAATCATCACATTCTCTTCAAACTCTAGGATCTAGGATGCTATTACCTCCATAAACAATGTGTTAGTGTGAAAAGAAAGTTTTTCCCTAGGTGACAAGGTTTCAGATGGAATGATTACTGCAGGGAATTTCTTTAGCTTTTGGACTTATCCTGGTGTCATACTCCCTTCATTTCAAAATATAGTGTGCCCACGCTTCCCGAGGTCCAACTTTGACCATAATTTTTTTTGAGAGTAGCTACTCCAGCTAGGGTTCGTCGCCGACGGGGCAGAAGCAAAGTTTGGGGAGAAGGGATCGGTCAACTTTGAGCATAAATTTAACCAACTAGACTGACTGCGGTGGGTGAAAAACATATATAATTGAAAACTTTTTTTGAATATGAATTCACTGGTATAACTTTTGCTCCCGCCGCGATCAGTCTTGTTGGTTAAATTTATAGTCAAAATTGAAGCATGGGAATAGATAAATCACTATATTTCGAAATAGAGTGGGTAGTTGTAAGCTAGGGAAGTATAGGCAGCATCTCCTGATATCAGCATGACGGGCGAATCCAAGAAAAAGATTTTGCAGTCTGCTCCTCATATGTCACATCACGAGGCCTCCTCACATCAAAGCGTGCTGGTACCATTACAACCTTGTTGTTCTCTGCCTCTGTTCCTCCTCGCCGTCGTCAAGCATTACGCCTCCCATCTCAAGTCCCTTCTTCTTCTCGTATTCCATTGCTCCCCTGCCGTCGGCTGCAAGTTCCACAGTTTTGGTTTCTCTTTCGATCCTCACATTTATATGTGGCAACTGATCGCCGCCGGTGGTTTTGCTTAGATCAAAATGGAGCGCGGCAACAAGAATGCAAGGGTCAAGAATGCGAGGGTGGATGAGCCGCTGCTACTACCAGTGCCAGCCAATGTCAAGCAAGAAGTGGCAGTAGTAGTAAAGGAGCCAAACGGAGGAGGAGGAGGTGGTGGTGCAGTTGTGGCGACGGAAGTAGCCCCCGTCGGAAAGGAGATCAACATCAAGATCGACTCGACCGCGCTCCACTACCCAATCTGCTCTGATCGCCTGAGGCCACCCGTCTTCCAGGTTTCTCTTCCTATTCGTTCGTTCGATCGATCGATCGATTAATGGTTTCTTGCATTCGCATGTGTAATCCCGATTTTATTTCATCTGTTCACGCATGCAATGCGCGGCCGGCTGCCACACGGCTTGCAGAAGATGCCAGAGCAAGCTCCTCGGCAAGCGGTGCCACTCGTGCGACCAGGGCGGCGCCTATGTCCGGTGCCCCGTGATGGACAACATCGTCTGCTCCGCCAGGGTCCGGTGCGCCTATTGTCGGTGTCAAAACCAGCGGATCTCGGGTAGGGGGTCCCGATTTGTGTGTCTAAGGCTGATGGTAATAGGAGGCAAGGGACACGATGTTTTACCCAGGTTCGGGCCCGCTCGATGGAGGTAAAACCCTACTTCCTGCTTGATTAATATTGATGATATGAGTGTTACAAGAGTTGATCTACCACGAGATCGTAGAGGCTAAACCCTAGAAGCTAGCCTATGGTGATTATGATTCTGTCTCTAAGGACTAAACCCTCCGGTTTATATAGACACCAGAGAGGGCTAGGGTTTACATGGAGTCGGTTACAAAGAAGGAAATATAATATCCGGATCACCAAGCTTGTCTTCCACGCAAAGGAGAGTCCCATCCGGACACGGGATGATGTCTTGAGTCTTGTATCTTCACGGTCCAACAGTCCGACCAAAGCATATAGTCCGGCTGTCCGGATACCCCCTAATCCAGGACTCCCTGAATAGCCCCTGAACTAGGCTTCAATGACGATGACTCCGGTGCGCAATTTGTCTTCGGCATAGCAAGGCGGGTTCCATCTCCGAATACTCCAAAGTACCCGTTGTAACGAATGGTGTCCGGCTTCCCATCAATGTTGTACTCCTCAGCTTCTGTGCTTCAATAATGACCATTTCCACGTGTCGAGCGAATACGAGGAGCCGGGGCATCTTTGCATTTGCCCCCTCCCCCCCGGTCCTCCAAGCAAAAACCATCTATTTGAAGGGACAGGGATTCTCAGATCCGAGCTCCACCTTCTTCCCTTGAGCGAGCATCTGACAGAGTGTGCCCAGAAAAAATCATTCCAGCATGGTCGGTCGTCGCAGCTCCTCCTCTCTCGCTCCCGTAGCTCTAGGCCAGGTGATTGGGATGAATGTTTTGTTCCTCAAATCAGCTTAATAGAGCTGCAGACCCAGGGGTTTCTTCCACCGGCATTCATGGTCCCCGTTCGAGCCGGACTAGCCACCTATAATGGCGGGGAGCAAGCGGAGAGATCTCCTAATCCATCCCGGGGGAGCGAATATGCCTCATCCCGCATCTGCTAAGAGGCGTCGGGTTTCCAATCCACCCATTCCTTCGCAGGCTCCTGGAGTTCTATGGCCTCGAGTTGCACAACTTCACCCCTGCCTCCGTGCTGCACATAGCAGGATACGTCGCCCTTTCTGAACTATTTTTGGGCTGCGAGGCTCACTTCGGGTTATGGAAGAAGTTGTTCTGCCTCGTTCCATGCAACCAGGGGGAATCCATATGTCAAGTGGGCGGAGCCGAAGTATGGCGCGTCGCCGAGACCGGATACCTATCCAGTACTCCCAAGAAGGCACCGGAGAACTGGCCCTCGGAGTGGTTTTATGTCGATGATGTTCCCCTTCCGGATCCAGCCCGGACAGGTCTCCCTGAGTTCAGTAATGCTCCACTGAAGGCACGCCGAAGTTGGCGCCCTCTGGGCCCCCGGGAGGAGGATACCGAAGAAATACATTTCCTGATGAGCAGGATAAAGTTACTGGCCAAATCAGGGCTGACAATAGTCGAGGTTATGGCTATATGCATAATGCGGGGAGTGCAACCGCTTCAGTATCGGGGAAAGCCCATGTGGCACTACAACGGGGAAAATGATGCCACCCGCTGTGGTCGTAAGGGTCCGGACTCCGTCACTGCTCTGGCAAGGATATTGTCCGATTTGTATAAAGGAGAAGAAGAAGAATTCCTTCATATTAAACCGCGGGATGGGTTTTCTATGTACAACCCCCCAAGTTGGGTAAGTTGTTACTCTTTTCCCCGCTTCATTTTTCTGGCGTCCTTCATCAAGATTATTTACCTCGACATTTCTGAGCAGGAACTGAGGAGGGCCGTAGAAGGATTCTCCAGCCCCTCCCCGCAGCCAGAGGACCCCGGAAGGGCCTTCGATCCAGGACTCGAAGAAGACCCGGATATTACTGTGGAGCTCGTCAACGGGACATTTTATCAGGCGAGCTGCAATGGCGCTTCAGTGGCTATCATCGCCGACTATCCCGGACTGCTACCTGCCTCGCATGTAAGCAAAGCCAAAAAACCCTATCCTCTAACGAGGAATCCTTTCTGATGCCATGCCTGAAATATCGTATTTTTGTAGAGACGACAGTCGGAACGCGGCACCGAGCCCCTGGGGGCCCGTCGGCAAAGGGCGTCCGGATCGGGCCGGTTAAAGAGGAAGGCGGTTAGGACCAAAACACCGCTACAGAGGTATGGTAAAAACCTGCTATGTGATTATTGTTTTGGAAATGTGACAACGTCCTTTGTGTCCTGGCAGAAAGAGGAGTAGCCGGACTTTATCTGGAGATCCTACCAATCACGCTTCCACCAGCCGGATTCCAGGACCGGCTTCGAGGGAAGAAGCGGACGCGGGGCCAATGCTGAATTGTCCTCCGACAGAGGATGCGGATATGCTCTCCACCATGAATTCCGAAGTAGAGAGTGCCATGAATCACTGGCGCCGACGGGCCGTACTTCGCAACAACATCTTTTCCAAAGAGGCATTTAATGCTTTCAATTCGGGAGATGCATACATCCGAGCTGCTCAAGGCGGGCTTGCCCGTGCGACGGACCAGTATGCCAAAGATATACGGGTAAGAAAATTTGATAAGCATGTGTAGCAGTAGCCCCTGAGACTTGAAACGGTTGGAAGAACTGTTTTAAAGATCAATGTATGCACATGTCCTTGTAGATAAGAATGCCCAATTGTCTCGAGAGCTGGAGGAGTGAAAGACCCAGCTGAGGGCCACGGTTGCCAAGATAGAGGAATCCCAGAAGGCCTCATTTGGTAACATTTGTCTCAATTGTATGGAAATGTACCAGTGAGTAAGCGGCTTGTATGATAAGTCTAACAGAGAATTATGCAGATAATCCCAGGGTGAATCCGGAGGTCGTAAGAGGTGATGAGTCACATCTCCAAAGGCAGCTAAAAGCTGGCGAGCGTATTCTTACGCAAGTTCGGCAGGAGAAGAACAATCTTGAAGATGCCAATGTCCGGCTGGGCGTCGAATTAGGATATGTTCGCTCTCAGCTGGCAGACTCCGTGAAGGAGAACAGAAGGCTTCGTCGCGGCATTTATGGTAAGTGCCTAGATGAACTATAGTACAGCTCGGCGAGGAAGCATATTGAAAGAATTTATGTCTGTAGGTATGTTGACGGGCCGCCCTGAAGAGGAGATGCCCGCGTCTGCAAGCAATTTGCTACAAGACCTCTCACAGCTGCACGAGCGAGCTCGGCAAGTGATGCAGGGTATTGCCCAGGCCTTGTGGCCATCCACCTTCCCGCCAAAAGGCATGGGGGAGCTCGTGGATATGCTCCAAGGAGCACGGCGGTGCTTCCGATTGTGGAAGATGTCAGCCTGCCGACAAGGTGCCAGAGAAGCCTGGGCTATGGTGAAGACGCGCTACACCAAGCTTGACCCGAACCATATGGCCGAAGTCGGACCGGAGGGGCCAGATGGGCAAGAAATTCCCGTGAGTCTGGTGTATAACTAGGAAGCGTTAGCCGCAAAGTATTCCCAACAGGATTGTAAGCTAGATAGCATGTTGGACGGTATAGAGGAAGAATATAGTCAGTCCAAGTGACTATGTAATTCAATGTACATGTGTAGTCCCTAGTCGGATTGAAATCATTTGTCATGGCGGACCTTTTCGCTTCAGCCCCCGGATCCGACAGTCCGGGGTGTATCCAAATACCTGCTCAGTTATGCAGAACCGGGGTATGTGTGGAAACCAGGCATAGGGGTCATAAGTGCTTTAACAGACAAGTACCCAACTAGTTATGTTATATTACATGGATAGTAAGAAACATCTTCCAGGGAGAATAGTTCCGTTAGAGGTTCCTTTCCCTGGGTGCGCATGCATCGATGTACATGTTCGGACTGCAAACAGAGACGCAGGATAAAAAACTTCTGGGGGTTCACGTTGTGATAAATGAATAAAACATCTTTTGTTCACCGACCGAATATTCCCTTAAGAATGCTAGCTTTCGGCTTCACCCAGTCTGAGGTACACATTCGGCTCAACCGGCAGTAACAATCGCAGAGGTGCTCCCCTTATGCCCTAGCCGACTTAACGAGAACGTAGGGCATAAACACAAGAGCCAGGCAACCCAACATGGCCACATCTTAAGTCATATCGATGCATATAATGGTGAAGAAAAGGCACATATGGAAAAAGAACGCATATGTGATAGGCAAGAAGCCATGAAAGCAATTATATTTAACTTCCGTATAGGAAGCCCCCAGGTATGGCTTGCACACATAGTGCGGTCGGAGCGATCTGAGCATCCACACTATATTGAGTTATTTGTGTGAAGAATGAAAAAGAACGAGAAAGGAAAAAAGGGGAGGAACATAATGAAAAAGGAGTGGTGAGGAGACGAACACTAAATTCGGCGCTAGGCGTAGAATCTCCGGAGTCTGGCTGCGTTCCATGAGTTTGGCTCGAGTCTGTTATCGGATGCATTACGTAGGCGGTACCCTCCTCCGGTGAGAACTTTGTCAATAATGAAGGGACCCTCCCACTTAGGTTTGAGCTTGTCCTTCTTCTTCTCTGGTAGGCGTAGAACGAGTTTGCCAATATTATAAGTTTTGGCCCGCACTTATCTCCTTTGGTACCGTCGAGCCTGCTGCTGATAGAATGTGGAACGGGCTTTTGCGACGTCACGCTCCTCCTCCAGGGCATCTAAGTTGTCCTGCCGATCTAACTCGGCTTCCTTCTCTTCGTACATGCGTACGCGGGGCGAATCATGTATTATGTCGCAGGGTAGTACTGCTTCTGCGCCGTATACCATAAAAAATGGTGTGTATCTGGTGGTGCGATTCAGTGTGGTCCGCAGCCCCCAGAGTACGGAGTCGAGCTCCTCGACCCAGTGCGTGTCCGATTCTGTCAAGAATCGCACTAGTCTGGGTTTGATGCCGCCCATGATGAGACTGTTCGCGCGTTCGACCTAGCCGTTTGTTTGCGGATGGTAGATGAAGGCGTAATCGAGCTTAATGCCCAAGTTGCCGCACCAGGTTTTCACTTCATCGGCCGTGAAGTTTGAGCCATTGTCAGTGATGATGCTGTGGGGGACGCTGTATCGGTGTACAACCTCGGATATGAAGTCTATCACTGGTCCGAATTCGACCGTTTTGACTGGTTTGGCTTCTATCCATTTGGTGAATTTTTCCACCATGACCAATAGGTATTTTTTCTTATGGCTTCCCCCTTTAAGGGGTCCAACCATATCCAGCCCCCAGACAGCAAAGGGCCAAGTGATGGGGATTGTTTGGAGAGCGGTAGGGGGCATGCGGCTCTGATTGGCAAAGACCTGGCAACCGACACAGTGTTGGACAAGGTCTTGTGCGTCCGCTCGGCCTGTAGGCCAATAAAAGCCTGTGCGGAAGGCCTTGCTGACAAGTGCCCGAGCCGCAGCGTGGGTGTCCGCCGAGTCCAGCGTGGATTTCAGCCAAGAGCTGCCGCCCTTCCTCTTCGGAGATGCATCTTTGGAGCACTCCGGTCGCACTTTTCTTGTAGAGTTCCCCCTCATGGACTTTGTAGGCTTTGGAACACCGCACAATGCAACGTGCTTCGTTTTGGTCCTCGGGGAGCTCCTGCCTATTTAAGTAGGCCAAGAAAGGCTCAGCCCACGAGGCGATTACAGCCATGATTTCGTGGGCTGAAGGTGTTATTTCGGTGGTGGAGCCTCCGATTACGTCTGATGGTTCGGAATCTGGGGGTGTATTCGAATCCGTGCTAATGTTGTCAGACTCCCCTTCCCATACCACAGATGGCTTGAACAACCTTTCCAGGAATATGTTAGGTGGGACAGGGTTGCGTTTAGCACCGATGCGGGCGAGGATGTCCGCCGCTTGATTGTTTTCTCGAGACACATGGTGGAATTCGAGCCCCTCGAACCGAGCTAACATTTTAAGGACGGCATTACGGTAGGCCACCATTTTCGGATCCTTAGCATCAAAGTGTCCGTTTATTTGTGATATTGCGAGATTTGAATCCCCGCGCACCTCCACGCGTTGAATGCCCATAGAGACTGCCATCCGAAGACCGTGTAACAGAGCCTCGTATTCGGCTGCGTTGTTGGAGTCTGTGTATAATATTTGGAGTATGTATTGGACCGTGTCTCTGGTGGGAGACGTCAGGACTACACCTGCTCCCAATCCGGCCAACATTTTAGAGCCGTCGAAGTGCATGGTCCAGTTAGAGTATGCACCGTACTCTTTAGGGAGTTCGGCTTCTGTCCATTCGGCGACAAAGTCGGCCAGTACTTGCGATTTAATGGCTCGCTGTGGTTTGTATGTTATGTCACACGGAAGGAGCTCGATGGCCCATTTAGCAATCTGGCCTGTAGCGTCGCGGTTATTTATTATGTCGTTGTGTGGTACTTCGGAGGCCACCGTGATCGAACACTCTTGGAAGTAGTGTCGTAGCTTCCGGGATGCCATGAAGACTGTGTATGCTATCTTTTGATAGTGTGGGTATCAGGATTTGCATGGGGTGAGGACCGTGGATATGTAATATACCGTCTTATGGAGCAGGAATTTGTATCCGTTGGCCTCTCGTTCGACGACGAGCAATGCGCTTACAACTTGATGTGTTGCGGCTATGTACAATAACATAGGTTCACCAGTGTTTGGCGCTGTTAGGACTGGATTACTGGCCAATAAGGTCTTTATTTCGTCCAGTCCGGCCGCGACTGCATCCTTCCACATGAAGTGTTTGGTGCGCCGAAGAAGGCGGTAAAGACGTAATGCCTTTTCTCCTAATCGGGAGATGAAGCGGCTTAGGGCAGCCACACATCCAGCTAGTTTCTGGATATGCTTGAGGTCTGTTGGGAAAGCCAACTGCGACAAAGCTCGGATTTTTGCTGGATTTGTTTCAATTCCTCTATTGGAAACAATGAAGCCGAGCAGCTTCCCAGAGGGCACGCCGAAAACACATTTTTTCGGGTTTAGCTTGATGTCGTATGTCCGGAGGTTATCGAACGTAAGCCTCAAGTCGTCTATTAGGGTTTCGACGTGTCTTGTTTTTATGACCACGTCGTCTACGTATGCCTCCACTGTTTTGCCGATTTGCTTCTCTAGGCATGTTTGAATCATGCGTTGATAGGTTGCGCCGGCATTTTTAAGCCCGAAAGGCATAGTGTTGACGCAGAAAGGACCATATGGCGTTATGAAGGCCGTTGCAGCTTGGTCGGACTCTGCCATCTTTATTTGATGGTATCCAAAGTATGCGTCGAGGAAACCAAGTGAGTCGTGTCCTGCGGTGGCATCGATGATTTGGTCGATGCGAGGGAGGGGGAAGGGATCCTTGGGGCAAGCCTTGTTGAGTTCTTTGAAGTCGACACATAGGCGCCAGGATTTGTCCTTCTTCGGTACCATTACCAGATTTGCCAGCCAATCTGTATGCTTGATATCTCTGATGAATCCAGCCTCAAGTAACTTGGCTAGCTCTTCTCCCATGGCTTGCCGTTTAGGCTCTAAGAAGCGCCTAAGAGTCTGTTTGACTGGCTTGTATCCTTTCAGTATGTTGAGGCTGTGTTCGGCCAGCTCGCGTGGGATGCTCGACATGTCTGAAGGATGCCAGGCGAAAATATCCCAATTCTCGCATAGGAATTCGCGTAGTGTGGCGTCCATTGTGGGGCTCAACTGTGTCCTGATACGTCCATTTTGCATCATGCTTTTATATCAATATTTATTGCTTTATGGGCTGTTATTACACATTATATCTCAATACTTATGGCTATTCTCTCTTATTTTACAAGGTTTACAATGAAGAGGGGGAATGCCGGCAGCTGGAATTCTGGCTGGAAAAGGAGCAAACATTGGAAACCTATTCTGCATAGCTCCAAAAGTCCTGAAACTCCACGAAACAACTTTTTGGAATTAATAAGAATTTCTGAGCGAAAGAAATAGGCCAGGGGGCCCACACCCTGTCCAGGAGATAGGGGGGCGCGCCCCCCCTATAGGGCGCACCCCTATCTCCTGGGCCCCCTGGTGGGCCTCCAGCGTCCATCTTCTGCTATATCATCACTTTTACCCTAGAAAAAATCGTGGGCAAGCTTACGGGACGAAACTCCGCCCGCCATGAGGCGGAACCTTGGCGGAATCAATCTAGGGCTCTGGCAGAGCTGTTCTGCCAGGGACAATTCCCTCCGGGAGGGGGAAATCATCACCAACGTCATCACCAACGATCCTCTCATCGGGAGGGGGTCAATCTCCATCAACATCTTCACCAGCACCATCTCCTCTCAAAACCCTAGTTCATCTCTTGTATCCAATCTTGTATCAAAACCACAAATTGGTACCTGTGGGTTGCTAGTAGTGTTGATTACTCCTTGTAGTTGATACTAATTGGTTTACTTGGTGGAAGATCATATGTTTAGATCCTTTATGCATATTATTACTCCTCTGATTATGAACATGAATATGCTTTGTGAGTAGTTACGTTTGTTCCTGGGGACATGGGTGAAGTCTTGCTATTAGTAGTCATGTGAATTTGGTATTGGTTTGATATTTTGATGAGATGTATGACATAGTGGTGTTATGTGAACGTCGACTACATGACACTTCACCATTATTTGGGCCTAGAGGAAGGCATGGGGAAGTAATAGGTAGATGATGGGTTGCTAGAGCGACAGAAGCTTAAACCCTAGTTTATGCGTTGCTTCGTTAGGGGTTGATATGGATCCATATGTTTAATGTTGTAGTTAGGTTTACCTTAATACTTCTTTTGTAGTTGCGGATGCTTGCAATAGGGGTTAATCATAAGTGGGATGCTTGTCCTAGTTAGGGCAGTACCCAAGTACCGATCCACCCACATCAAATTATCAAAGTACCGAACACGAATCATTTGAGCGTGATGAAAACTAGCTTGACGATAATTCCCAATGTGTCCTCGGGAGCTCCTTTCTCATTATTAGAATTGTCCAGGCTTATCCTTTGCTACATAAAGGATTGGGCCACCTTGCTGTACTTTATTTACTTTATTTACTTGTTGCTCGTTACTATTTATCTTATCACAAAACTATCTATTACCTACAATTTCAGTGCTTGCAGAGAAAACCTTACTGAAAACCGCTTACAATTTCCTTCTTCTCCTCGTTGGGTTCGACACTCTTACTCATCGAAAGGACTACGATAGATCCCCTACACTTATGGGTCATCAAGACTCTTTTCTGGCACCGTTGTCGGGGAGTGTAGCGCTTTTGGTGAGTGGAACTTGGTAAGGAAACATTTATATAATGTGCTGAAATTTTCTGTTACTTGTCACTATGGAAATTAATCCTTTGAGGGGCTTGTTTGGGGTATCTTCACCCCAACCAGAAGAGCAAAGAGTTGCTCCTCAACCTACTGAACTTGATGAAAATATTTACTTTGAGATTCCTTCGGGCATGATAGAGAAACTGCTAGCTAATCCATTTGCAGGAGATGGAACATTGCATCCCGATTTACACCTTATCTTTGTGGATGAAGTTTGTGGATTATTTAAGCTTGCAGGTATTCCCGATGATGTTGTCAAAAGAAAGGTCTTCCCTTTATCTTTGAAGGGAGATGCAATGACATGGTATAGGCTATGTGATGATACAAGATCTTGGAATTATAAGCGATTGAAGTTGGAATTTACCAGAAGTTCTATCCTATGCATCTTGTTCACTGTGATCGTAATTACATATATAATTTTTGGCCTCGCGAAGTAGAAAGCATCGCTCAAGCTAGGGGGAGGCTTAAGTCAGTGTTATATTCATGCCCCAATCATGAGCTCTCTCGGGAAATGATTATTCAGAATTTCTATGCTCGGCTTTCTCTTGATAATCGCAACCTGCTCGATACTTCATGTGTTGGTTCTTATATGCTGAAGACTATTGATTTCAAATGGGACTTATTGGAAAGAATTAAACTCAACTCTGAAGATTGGGGTTCCGACGATGGTAAGGAGTCAGGTATGACACCTAAGTTCGATTGTGTTAAATCTTTTATGGATACCGATGTTTTTCGTGGATTTAGCGCTAAGTATGGACTTGACTCTGAGATAATAGCTACTTTTTGTGAATCTTTTGCTACTCACATTGATCTCCCTAAGGAGAAGTGGTTTAAATATAATCCTCCTATTGAAGTGAAAGTAGTTGCACCTATTACGGTCGAAGAAAAGACTATTACCTATAGTGATCCTATTGTTCCTACTGCTTATGTTGAAAAACCTCCTTTTCCTGTTAGGATAAAGGATCATGCTAAAGCTTCGACTGTTGTTCGTAAGAGTAATACTAGGACTTATACACCTCATGAGCAAATTAATGTTGAACCTAGTATTGCTATGGTTAAAGATCTCTTGGATGAGGACTTAGATGGGCATGTTATTTCTTTCTTGGGTGAGGCTGCTAATATTATTAAACCTGATACTAAGACACGTAGACCTGTCGTAGGCACGCCTGTTATTTCTGTTAAGATAGGAGATCATTGTTATCATGGCTTATGTGATATGGGTGCCAGTGTTAGTGCGATACCTTATGATCTTTATAAAGAAATTATGCACGACATTGCACCCGTTGAATTAGAAGAGATTGATGTTACTATTAAGCTTGCTAATAGGGATACCATTAAACCTATCGGGATTGTTAGAGATGTTGAAGTTTTGTGTGGGAAGGTTAAATACCCTGCTGATTTTCTTGTTCTTGCTTCCCCACAAGATGCCTTCTGTCCCATTATTTTTGGTAGGCCCTTCTTGAATACTGCTAGTGCTAATATTAATTGTGAAAGGAATATTGTTACTATTGGCATAGATGGTATGTCTCATGAGTTTAATTTTGCTAAGTTTAGTAGACAACCTCGCGAAAGGGAACCACCTAGTAAGGATGAGATTATTGGTCTTGCTTCCATTGTTGTTCCTCCAACTGATCCTTTAGAACAATATTTGCTAGACCATGAAAACGATATGTTTATGAAGGAAAGGGAAGAAATAGATGAAGTGTTCCTTAAACAGGAACCTATGCTGAAACATAACCTTCCCGTTGAAATTCTTGGGGATCCCCCTCCACCCAAGGGTGATCCCGTGTTTGAACTTAAACCATTAACTGATAATCTTAAGTATGCTTATCTTGATGAAAAAGAAATATATCATGTTATTATTAGTGCTAACCTTTCAGAGAAAGAAGAAGAAAGATTATTGAAAACTCTGAAGAAGCACCGTGCAACTATTGGATATACTCTGGATGATCTTAAGGGCATTAGTCCCACATTATGTCAACACAAGATTTCAGTGGAGAAAGATGCCAAACCAGTTAGAGATCCTCAAAGACGATTAAATCCCAAGATGAAGGAAGTGGTAAGAAAGGAGATACTAAAGCTCCTTGAGGCAGGTATTATTTATCCCGTTGCTAATAGTGAATGGGTAAGCCATGTCCATTGTGTCCTTCAAAAGGGAGGTATTACCGTCATTCCTAATGATAAAGATGAATTGATCCCGCAAAGAATTATTATAGGTTATAGGATGGTAATTGATTTCCGTAAGTTAAATGAAGCTACTAAGAAAGATCATTACCCTTTACCTTTTATTGATCAAATGCTAGAAAGGCTATCCAAACACACACATTTTTGCTTTCTAGATGGTTATTCTAGTTTCTCTCAGATACCTGTGTCAGCGAAGGATCAATCTAAAACTACTTTTACTTGCCCTTTTGGTACTTTTGCTTATAGACGTATGCTTTTTGGTTTATGTAATGCACCTGCTACCTTTCAAAGATGCATGATGGCTATATTATCTGATTTTTGTGAAAAGATTTGTGAGGTATTCATGGATGACTTCTCCGTCTATGGATCCTCCTTTGATGATTGTTTGAGCAACCTTCATCGAGTTTTGCAGAGATGTGAAGACACTAGTCTCATCCTGAATTGGGAAAAGTGTCACTTTATGGTTAATGAAGGCATTGTCTTGGGGCACAAGATCTCCGAGAGAGGTATTGAAGTTGATAAAGCCAAAGTTGATGATATTGAAAAGATGCCATGTCCCAAGGACATAAAAGGTATAAGAAGTTTCCTTGGTCATGCCGGTTTTTATAGGAGGTTCATTAAGGACTTTTCAAAAATCTCTAGGCATCTGACTAATTTATTGTAAAAAGATATCCCTTTTGTCTTTGATGATGATTGTGTAGAAGCTTTTGAAACACTTAAGAAAGCTTTGATCACTGCACCTATTGTTCAGCCACCTGATTGGAATTTACCTTTTGAAATTATGTGTGATGCTAGTGATTATGCTGTAGGTGCTGTTCTTGGGCAAAGAGTTGATAAGAAATTGAATGTTATCCAGTATGCTAGTAAGACTCTTGATACTGCCCAGAGAAATTATGCTACTACTGAAAAAGAGTTCTTAGCAGTTGTGTTTGCTTGTGATAAGTTTAGACCTTATATTGTTGATTCCAAAGTTACTATTCACACTGATCATGCTGCTATTAAATATCTTATGGAAAAGAAATATGCTAAGCCTCGACTTATTAGATGGGTTCTCTTGCTCCAAGAATTTGACTTGCATATTATTGATAGAAAAGGAGTTGAGAACCCCGTTGCAGATAACTTGTCTAGGTTAGAGAATGTTCTTGATGACCCACTGCCTATTAATGATAGCTTTCCTGATGAACAATTAGCGGTTGTCAATGCTTCTCATAATGCTCCTTGGTATGCTGATTATGCTAATTACATTGTTGCTAAATTTATACCGCCTAGTTTCACATACCAGCAAAAGAAAAAGTTCTTTTATGATTTAAGACATTACTTCTGGGATGATCCACACCTTTATAAAGAAGGAGTAGATGGTGCTATTAGATGTTGTGTGCCTGAGCATGAACAGGAATAGATTCTACATAAGTGTCACTCTGAATCTTATGGAGGACACCACGCTGGAGATAGAACTGCACACAACGTACTACAATCTGTTTTTATTGGCCTACTCTTTTCAAAGATGCTCGTAAGTTTGTCTTATCCTATGATGAATGTCAAAGAATAGGTAACATTAGTAGACGTCAAGAAATGCCTATGAATTACTCTCTTGTTATTGAACCATTTGATGTTTGGGGCTTTGATTATATGGGACCTTTTCCTGCCTCCAATGGTTATACACATATCTTAGTTGCTGTTGATTACGTTACTAAGTGGGTAGAAGCTATTCCAACTAGTAGTGTTGATCATAACACTTCTATTAAAATGCTTAAAGAAGTTATTTTTCCGAGGTTTGGAGTCCATAGATATCTTATGACTGATGGTGGTTCACATTTTATTCATGGTGCTTTCCGTAAGATGCTTGCTAAGTATGATGTCAATCATAGAAATAGCATCTCCTTATCATCCGCAGTCTAGTGGTCAAGTAGAGTTGAGCAATAGAGAGCTCAAATTAATTTTGCAAAAGACTGTGAATAGATCTAGAAAGAATTGGTCCAAAAAACTTGATGATGCATTATGGGCCTATAGAACTGCATACAAAAATCCTATGGGTATGTCTCCTTATAAGATGGTTTATGGAAAAGCGTGTCATTTACCTCTTGAACTTGAACATAAGGCATATTGGGCTATCAAAGAGCTCAATTATGACTTCAAACTTGCCGGTGAGAAGAGGTTATTTGATATTAGCTCACTTGATGAATGGAGAACCCAAGCATATGAGAATGCCAAGCTTTTCAAAGAAAAAAGTCAAACACTGGCATGATAAGAGGATACAAATGCGTGAGTTTAACGTAGGATTATGTGTTATTATTCAACTCTCGTTTAAGATTTTTTGCAAGAAAACTTCTCTCAAAATGGGAAGGTCCCTACGTTATCGAGGAGGTCTACCGTTCTGGTGCTATAAAATCAACAACTTCGAAGGCACGAATCCGAGGGTGGTAAACGGTCAAAGAATTAAACACTATATTTCAGGTAATCCTATCAATGTTGAAACTAATATTATTGATACTGTAACCCCTGAGGAATACATAAGGGACACTTTCCAGAACGCTCCAGACCCCGAAAAGGCATAGGTATGTGGTACGGTAAGTATACCGACTCCAAAACAACTCCAATGGCAATTTTTATCAGTTTTGGATTATTTAAGAATTTTAGGAAGAAAGAAGTAGTCCGAAAGGGACACGAGGATCCCACGAGAGTGGAGGGCGCCCCCCCTGTAGGGCGCGCCCCCTATCTCGTGGGCACCTCGTGTGCCTTCCGGACTCCGTTTTCTTGTATGTTACATAATTTGGTCGGTAAAAATTCATTATATATACTCCCGAAGGTTTTGACCACCGTATCACGCAATCATCCTCTGTTTTCGTTTTGAGTTGTTCCTGTTGCAGAATTAAGCAAGATGTTTTCTCAGGAGTCAGTTGGGGAGAGCCGGGTGTCTCACCCAACGCCAAGTCCAGGAGCGAATAACGATGTGTATCACTTTGGACCATCAACAGAGGATGAGATGGAGGCTGATTTGAAAAGGATAGATGCCTTGGAAGAAGATCAAGAAGTCACCTCTCGTCTCCGAGCAGAGTTCATGATGGGGGAACTACCGAGCATGGCTATTCCAACTTCGGTCATCCCTTCCAACTCTAGATTTCTTTCTTATGAAAATATGAAAAAGAGTTTGACTTGTTCTCCAGAAGCTATGCAACATCCTTGGGTAAAAGGAGCTTTGGCCATTACGGGCAAGCTCCGTAAAGAAATTATGGATCTCAAACAACAAGTCAATAAGCTCGAGGAGGAGAACCGCATCCTGAAGGGCATCATCGCCAAGAAGATCATAACACCAACCGTGAAGAAGGAGAAATAATCACATGGGTATGGGCACTCCCCTTGGCAACTTCCAAGCTTGGGGGAGGTGCCCCGGTATCGTATCACCATCACAGTCCTATCTTTACCGCTTTATTTAGTCCGATCCTTTTAGTAGTATCTTGATTTAGTAGTTTGAAGTTTCGATATCAAGTAGTTTGAGTTTTGCATTGTGATCTCTTTAAGTAATCAACTCATGTGCTATCTATAATAAAGTTTAGTGTTGAGTCAAGGGCTTTGCTATGTGCTATGATCTTGAGAAAGTAGAAAGAATAAAAGAGTTCATATTGATCTTATGATAGTGATAACTTCACACATAGAAAGTATGAGGCATAAAAATTGTTGAGAGTTGATGAACGTAGCCTTGGTCATCGTTGCAATTAATAGGAAGTGATAAGGAAAGAGGGGTTCACATATAAATATATTATCTTGGACACCTTTTATGATTGTGAAGCACTCATTGCGTATGACATGCTAAAAGAGTTGATGTTGGACAAGGAAGACAACGTAATGGTTTATGTTTTCCGACATCTCAGTTAAAGTATATTGTCATTGACCTTCCAAACATTTTGAGCTTGCCTTTCCCCCTCATGCTAGCCAAATTCCTGCACCAAGTAAAAATACTACTTGTGCTTCCAAATATCCTTAAGCCTAGTTTTGCAATGAGAGTCCACCATACCTACCTATGGATTGAGTAAGATCCTTCAAGTAAGTTGTCATTGGTGCAAGCAATAAAAATTGCTCTCTAAATATGTATGACTTATTAGTGCAGAGAAAATAAGCTTTGTACGAACTTGTTGTGGAAGTAATAAAAGCGACGGACTACATAATAAAGGTCCACATACAAGGGGCAATATTAAGTGACGTTCCTTTGCATTAAGATTTTATGCATAAACTCTAAACGCGCATGACAACCTCTGCTTCCCTCTGCGAAGGGCCTATCTTTTACCTTATGTTTTTATTTTATGCTTGATTCAAGGTGATCCTCACCTTTCCCTTTTTACTTTATCCTTTGGCAAGCTCCTCGTGTTTGGAAGATCATGATATGTATATCCAATTGGATGTAAGTTAGCATGGGCTATTATTGTTGACATAACCTAAAGGTGAATATGTTGGGAGGCAACACAATAAGCCCCTATCTTTCTCAGTGTCCAGCTAAAACTCTATAACCACAAGTGCTGCGTGAGTGTTAGCAATTATAGGAGACTACGAGATAGTTGAGTATGTGAGCTTGCTGAAAAGCTCTATTATTGACTCTTTCTGATATTACGATAAATTGCAATTGCTTCAATGACTGAGATTATAGTTTGTTAGTTCCCAATGAAGTTTTTGAACCATAATTGACATTGTGAATTGCTTGTTACTTGAGCATAGGAAATCATATGACAAAATCTATATATGTTGTTGTTATTAGAATGATCATGATGCACTCATGTCCGTATTTTATTTTTATCGACACCTCTATCTCTAAACATGCGGACATATTTTTCGATTTCGGCTTCCGCTTGAGGACAAGCAAGGTCTAAGCTTGGGGGAGTTGATACATCCATTTTGCATCATGCTTTTATATCAATATTTATTGCATTATGGGCTATTATTACACATTATATCTCAATACTTATGGCTATTCTCTCTTATTTTACAAGGTTTACCAAGAACAGGGGGAATGCCGGCAGCTGGAATTCTGGCTGGAAAAGGAGCAAACGTTGGAAACCTATTCTGCACAGCTCCAAAAGTCCTGAAACTCCACGAAACAACCTTTTGGAATTAATAAGAATTTCTGAGAGAAAGAAATAGGCCAGGGGGCCCACACCCTGTCCAGGAGACAGGGGGGCGCCCCCCCCCCTATAGGGCGCGCCCCTATCTCCTGGGCCCCCTGGTGGGCCTCCGACGTCCATTTCTGCTATATCATCACTTTTACCCTAGAAAAAATCATGGGCAAGCTTACGGGACGAAACTCCGCCGCCACGAGGCGGAACCTTGGCGGAATCAATCTAGGGCTCTGGCGGAGCTGTTCTGCCGGGGACACTTCCCTCCGGGAGGGGGAAATCATCACCAACGTCATCACCAATGATCCTCTCATCGGGAGGGGGTCAATCTCCATCAACATCTTCACCAGCACCATCTCCTCTCAAAACCCTAGTTCATTTATTGTATCCAATCTTGTATCAAAACCACAAATTGGTACCTGTGGGTTGCTAGTAGTGTTGATTACTCCTTGTAGTTGATACTAATTGGTTTACTTGGTGGAAGATCATATGTTCAGATCCTTTATGCATATTATTACTCCTCTGATTATGAACATGAATATGCTTTCTGAGTAGTTATGTTTGGTCCTAAGGACATGTGTGAGGTCTTGCTATTAGTAGTCATGTGAATTTGGTATTCGTTCGATATTTTGATGAGATGTATGTTGTCTTTTCCTCTAGTGGTGTTATGTGAACGTCGACTACATGACACTTCACCATTATTTGGGCCTAGAGGAAGGCATGGGGAAGTAATAAGTAGATGATGCGTTGCTAGAGTGACAGAAGTTTAAACCCTAGTTTATGCGTTGCTTCGTTAGGGGTTGATATGGATCCATATGTTTAATGTTACGGTTAGGTTTACCTTAATAATTCTTTTGTAGTTGCAAATGCTTGCAATAGGGGTTAATCATAAGTGGGATGCTTGTCCTAGTTAGGGCAGTACCCAAGTACTGGTCCACCCACATATCAAATTATCAAAGTACCGAACACGAATCAATTTAGCGTGATGAAAACTAGCTTGACGATAATTCCCAATGTGTCCTCGGGAGCTCCTTTCTCATTATTAGAATTGTCCAGGCTTATCCTTTGCTACATAAAGGATTGGGCCACCTTGCTGCACTTTATTTACTTGTTTCTCGTTACTATTTATCTTATCACAAAACTATCTATTACCTACAATTTTAGTGCTTGCAGAGAAAACCTTACTGAAAACCGCTTATCATTTCCTTCTGCTCCTCGTTGGGTTTGACACTCTTACTTATCAAAAGGACTATGATAGATCCCCTACACTTGTGGGTCATCATGTCCAGATGGAGGCTGTCTTCATGGGGTCCGTTGGATGGACCTGGAATTTAACTATCTCGTCTGCGGGTTTAAATGATGTGGACTTGGGTTGTTTGTCGAGTATCACGTTGTCCCTGTCCACTGTGGCGTGCAACATTGTTAGTTCTTCGGTCGCTAGGGCATCAGATAATGCCTCCAGGGCGAGTGCTGCAGTTTTATTTTCGGTGCGGAGTGCGACATCCGGGTCACTTGCTAGAGTGATGATTCCATTGGGTCCGGGCATTTTAAGCTTCATGTATCCGTAATGGGGTATAGCTTGAAAGCTTGTGAATGCGTCCCGCCCTAAAAGGGCGTGGTATCCACTGCTGAAGGGAGCCACTTGGAATGTGATTTCTTTGGACCTGTAATTCTCCGGGGTGCCGAATACCACGTCGAGTGTGATTTTTCCCGCACACCGCACCTCCCGACTAGGGATGATTCCCCTGAAGGTTGTGCCGCTCTGCTCAATGCAACTTTTGTCCATTTCCATCTTGCTGAGTGTTTCTTCATAGATCAAGTTTAGTCCACTTCCGCCGTCCATGAGTACTTTAGTGAGCCGAAAGCCGTCCATGATTGGGCTAAGGACCAATGCGGTAGGTGCCCGGACTGTCTGGAATTGGGGTTCGTCACTGGCACTGAAAGTTATAGCAGTGTCGTTCCACGGGTTTATTTTTGCCACATGGCAAATTTCAGCGAGATTTCGATGGGCTCACTTGCACCTATTATTTGAGGCGAAAGTCTCGAAGACTGTCAGTACCGTATTGTTTTCTTTGGCGGGATGTTGTTCTGCTTTATGGCTTACAAGAAGATCCTCACCACTTTTTGCTACCTACCGGAGTATCCAACATGTTCTAAGGCTATGTGTTGGTGTAGTGTCCGGCGAGCTATGGAGTTTACATGGCCCATTGAGCCATTCTTCCAATACGGTTCCACGCCCTGGGGTGGGCTTTGGTTTTTTGGTGATTGGATCGGCTGACTTATGGGAGTTCGCCCGTTTAGTAAGAGCCGGACTATCCCAAAATTCTGCTTGGGTTTTCCAGGCGCTTTCCATCGCAGAATACTTCTGTACTATGGTTGCTAAGTCGGCAAAGTGTGCTATGTCACGGCGACTTATAGCATTAAGGATCCCTTTGTTCGTGCAGTTTTTGTAAAAAAGTGAGATTGCGTCTTCCTCACGACAGTCTTTGACCTTGTTTAGCACAAGGAGGAATCTGGCCCAGTAGTGATGTACTGTCTCTTGGGGATCTTGTCTGATATGGGAGAGACAGTATAAGTCCGGGTGGGCGGGTGTAGCTGAATCTGAATTCTGATCCGATCTAACGCCCTGGGGCGGGGGAGCTTCCGGGCTTGACAGCTCGGGATCTAGAGCGTTGCCCAATTTTTCCGGCCCGATACCCGATTCTAAGTCTAGCGTCTGGGTCGTGTCCTCCCGTGAGCGGGTATCCGGCTCAGGGAGCTCGGTAATCCGGACATAATTCGTCCTCAAAATAGAGGGACAATCCGTATGTGGCTACGCCACTACCACTATCTCGTGGGTGACCGGTGGGGATTTGATATCCCGTTGGTCAGGTTTAAGCCCGATCCGGTCATAGTCTGTGGCGACTCCCAAAGCGGCGATGCAATCCAAGAGCTCATTAAGGGAGGAGAGCTCCCTCGGATCCATCTATTCGGCGAGTTCCGAATTGACATGGAGGCTATTCGTGATGACCCGAGAGGTCATCGTCGGTGCAACAGCCGGTCGGGCGGCCATGACGAAACCTCCTAGTCGGAGAGTTTGGCCTACAGCAAGCGCTCCCCCAGAGGGGATGTTGTCCTTGACAACGAGATGGGCCATCGAGCCTTGCAGCGATGACACAGAGGAACTCTCAATAAAAGCACCAACGTCGGTGTCAAAAACGGCGGATCTCGGGTAGGGGGTCCTGATCTGTGTGTCTAAGGCTGATGGTAATAGGAGGCAAGGGACACGATATTTTACCCAGGTTTGGGCCCTCTCGACGGAGGTAAAACCCTACTTCCTGCTTGATTAATATTGATGATATGAGTGTCACAACAGTTGATCTACCACGAGATCGTAGAGGCTAAACCCTAGAAGCTAGCCTATGATGATTATGATTCTGTCTCTAAGGACTAAACCCTTCGGTTTATATAGACACCGGAGGGGGCTACGGTTTACATGGAGTCGGTTACAAAGAAGGAAATATAATATCCGGATCGCCAAGCTTGTCTTCCACGCAAAGGAGAGTCCCATCCGGACACGGGACGAAGTCTTGAGTCTTGTATCTTCACGGTCCAATAGTCCGGCCAAAGTATATAGTCCGGTTGTCCGGATACCCCATAATCCAGGACTCCCTCACCTACCACCAGCACGGCTGCCCGAGCTATGTGCCCTACTACGAGCCCCGCGACCACGGGAGCATGTGCCCGCACGCGCCCTGCTCGTGCACGGAGCCCGGCTGCGCCTTCGTTGGCTCGCCATGCCGCCTCCTCGCCGACCTCATCGACGCACACTCCTGGCCCGTGCACACCATCCGCTACGGCACGCACCTCGGGCTCGGCGTGCGGGCGTTGGAGCCGCGGGTCCTGCTCGTCGCGGCGGAGGAGGACGAGGCCGTGTTCCTCCTAGCTATCGGCGCGCTCGGGCCGTCCAGGACCGTCTCGGTGGTGTGTGTGAGGGCCAACGGCGAGGCTGGTCAGCAGTACGGGCTCAAACTCTGGGCGCACGCCAGCAACGAGCGCGCCATCACGCTGGACTGTGAAGTCACCAGCAGCGCTACACCGGGCAAGGTCGCCGTGGAGACGGTGGAGTTCTTGACGGTGCCGCCGGCCATGATGACTGGACCTCAGGTGGACAAAGAGATGGTCATCACTGTTTGCATTGACAAGAGCTTCTGATCGATCCAATGATGTTGACCAGACATGCATGCGCTGGATGAATTGACCTGGTCTTTCTGCAAGCAAAACATGACCTTGTTGTCCATCTGCTAATCTATCTACTTATGCTAATGCAGTGTTTAGTTTAGTTGGTAGGAATTAGGGGTGTGGTTTCACTTGGAGCATGTGAAACTTTGATGATTGTGAGAACCATGTACTAATCAGATTCTTTCATCATGTTAGCCTTTATCTTAATTACTTCATGTCACTTGATTGTTCCACACAAGATGTGTCCATAAAATCATTATTCCAAAATGCAAGTTGTTCTAATGTCGTGAGAGCATCTCCAACAAGAAACCACATCACCACATGAGATGCCTTCACGTAGTCCCTCGAACGAAAAAAAACCTACGAAAATAAACCAACCAAAAAAATTCGAGCCCCCCTCGCACGAACCGGGAGCGAGGCCTCCTTGTGAAAAAAATATCTGACGATCCAGACTGCCCTCGATCGTCTCGCTACGAGGACGAGAACCATGCCCCAGCCGCCATAGTGGAGAGGAGCCGCCGCCGCCGAGATCCGAGAGGAGCTGGCCACCGGACACCATGACCTCCCTCCCCAGCCGGCCGCCACCACCCCCC
>NC_041393.1:219879848-219983085 GCF_002162155.2 Triticum dicoccoides | reverse complement strand
CGTCCTCCCTCCTCCCTTCATACAAGGCTAGGAACTCCCCTCCCCTACCTGATCTCCTCCCTTCGTCCAAGGACACGAGCTCCGCTCCCCTACCAGATCTGACGGAGAGAGGGCCAGGTCTTGCCACTGTTGGAAATATGCCCTAGAGGCAATAATAAAATGGTTATTATTATATTCCTTGTTTATGATAATTGTTTATTATCCATGCTAGAATTGTATTGATAGGAAACTCAGATACATGTGTGGATACATACACAACACCATGTCCCTAGTAAGCCTCTAGTTGACTAGCTCGTTGATCAATAGATGGTTACGGTTTCCTGACCATGGACATTGGATGTCGTTGATAACGGGATCACATCATTAGGAGAATGATGTGATGGACAAGACCCAATCCTAAGCCTAGCACAAGATCATGTATTTCGTATGCTAAAGCTTTTCTAAATGTCAAGTATCTTTTCCTTAGACCATGATATTGCAACTCCCGGACACTGTAGGAATGCTTTGGGTGTGTCAAACGTCACAACGTAACTGGGTGGCTATAAATGTGCACTACAGGTATCTCCAAAAGTGTCTGTTGGGTTGGCACGAATCGAGACTTGGATTTGTCACTCCATGTGACGGAGAGGTATCTCTGGGCCCACTCGGTAGGACATCATCATAATGTGCACAATGTGATCAAGGAGTTGATCGCGGGATGATGTGTTACGGAACGAGTAAAGAGACTTGCCGGTAACGAGATTGAACAAGGTATCGGGATATCGACGATCGAATCTCGGGCAAGTACTATACCGCTAGACAAAGGGAATTGTATACGGGATTGATTGAATCCTTGACATCGTGGTTCATCCGATGAGATCATTGTGGAACATGTGGGAGCCAACATGGGTATCCAGATCCCGCTGTTGGTTATTGGCCGGAGAGTTGTCTCGGTCATGTCTGCATGGTTCCCGAACCCGTAGGGTCTACACACTTAAGGTTCGATGATGCTAGGGTTATAGGGAATAGATATACGTGGTTACTGAATGTTGTTCGGAGTCCCGGATGAGAGCCCAGACGTCGCGAGGAGTTCCGGAATGGTCTGGAGGTAAAGATTTATATATGGGAAGTCATGTTTTGGTCACAAGAAAAGTTTCGGGTGCTATCGGTAACGTACCGGGACCACTGGGAGGGTCCCGGGGGTCCACCAGGTGGGGCCACCAGCCCCAGAGGGCTGCATGGGCCAAGTGTGGGAGGGGACCAGCCCCAGGTGGGCTGGTGCGCCCCCCCCCCCCCCACCAGGGCCCAAGGCGCCTAGGGTTGAAAACCCTAGAGGAGGGGGGTGCCGCCACCTTGCTTGGGGGGCAAGGCACCCCTCCTGGCCGCCGCCCCTCCCCTCTAGATGGGATCTGGAGGGGGCCGGCCCGCTCTCCCCTTCCCCTATAAATAGTGGGGGTTTTGGGGCTGCCAAACACATGAGTTTTTCTCCCTCTTGGCGCAGCCCTACCCCTCTCCCTCCTCTTCTCTTGCCGTGCTTGGCGAAGCCCTGCTAGAGAGCCACGCTCCTCGATCACCACCACGTCATTGTGCTGCTGCTGGACGGAGTCTTCCCCAACCTCTCCCTCTCTCCTTGCTGGATCAAGGCGTGGGAGACGTCACCGGGCTGCACGTATGTTGAACACGGAGGTGCTGTCCGTTCGGCACTAGGATCTTCGGTGATTTGGATCATGACGAGTACGACTCCCTCAACCCCGTTCTCTTGAATGCTTCCGCTCGTGATCTACAAGGGTATGTAGATGCACTCCTGTCTCTTGTTGCTAGAATCTCCATAGATTGATCTTGGTGATGCGTAGCAAATTTTGAATTTCTGCTACGTTCCCCAACAGTGGCATCATGAGCTAGGTCTATTACGTAGATTCTATGCGCGAGTAGAACACAAGTTGTTATGGGCGTTGATTTTGTTAAATATGCTTACCATTACTAGTCCAATCTTGTTTCGACGGTATTGTTGGATGAAGCGGCCCAGACCGACCTTACACGTAGGCTTATGTGAGACAGGTTCCACCGACTAACATGCACTTGTTGCATAAGGTGGCTAGCAGGTGCCAGTCTCTCCCACTTTAGTCGGATCGGATTTGATGAAAAGGCTCCTTATGAAGGGTAAATAGCAATTGGCATATCACGTTGTGGCTTTTGCGTAGGTAAGAAACGTTCTTGCTAGAAACCCATAGCAGCCACGTAAAACATGCAAACAACAATTAGAGGATGTCTAACTTGTTTTTGCAGGGTATGCTATGTGATGTGATATGGCCAAAAAGAATGTGATGAATGATATGTGATGTATGAGACTGATCATGTTCTTGTAATAGGAATCACGACTTGCATGTCGATGAGTATGACAACCGGAAGGAGCCATAGGAGTTGTCTTTATTTATTGTATGACCTGCGTGTCACTGTATAAGGCCATGTAATTACTTTACTTCATTGCTAAACTGTTACCCATAGTAGTAGAAGTAAGAGTTGGCGAGACAACTTCATGGAGACACGATGATGGAGATCATGGTGTCATGCCGGTGACGATGATGATCATGGAGCCCCGAAGATGGAGATCAAAAGGAGCAAAATGATATTGGCCATATCATGTCACTGTTTGATTGCATGTGATGTTTATCATGTTTATGCATCTTATTTGCTTAGAACGACGGTAGTAAATAAGATGATCCCTCATAATAATTTCAAGAAAGTGTTCCCCCTAACTGTGCACCGTTGCGAAAGTTTGTCGTTTCTAAGCACCACGTGATGATCGGGTGTGATGGATCCTTACGTTCACATACAACGGGTGTAAGACAGATTTACACACGCGAAACACTTAGGTTGACTTGACGAGCCTAGCATGAACAGACATGGCCTCGGAACACAAGAGACCGAAAGGTCGAGCATGAGTCGTATAGTAGATACGATCAACATGAAGATGTTCACCGATGATGACTAGTCCATCTCACGTGATGATCGGACATGGCCTAGTTGACTCGGATCATGTAATCACTTAGATGACTAGAGGGATGTCTATCTGAGTGGGAGTTCATAAGATGAACTTAATTATCCTGAACATAGTCAAAAGATCTTTGCAAATTATGTCGTTAGCTCACGCTTTAGTTCCACTGTTTAGATATGTTCCTAGAGAAAATATAGTTGAAAGTTGACAATAGCGATTATGCGGACAGTAGAAAGCTTATGTCCTTAAGGCACCGCTCAGCGTGCTGAACCCCAAACGTCATCTGTGGATGTTGCGAACATCGGACATACACGATTTGATAACTACATGATAGTTCAGTTAAATGGTTTAGAGTTGAGGCACCAAAGACGTTTTTCGAAACATCGCGGAACATATGAGATGTTTCGAGGGCTGAAATTGGGATTTCAGGCTCGTGCCCACGTCAAGAGGTATAAGACCTCCAAGATTGTCTTGGCCTGCAAACTAAGGGAGAAAAGCTCAAATCATTGAGCTTGTGCTCAGATTGTCTGAAGTGCACCAAACACTTAAATCGAGTGGGATTTGATCTTCCAGATGAGATAGTGATGTTTCTCCAAAGTCATTGCCACCAAGCTGCTAGAGCTTCGTGATGAACTATAACATATCAGGGATAGAGATGATGATCCTTGAGGTATTCGCGATGTTTGACACCGCGAAAGTAGAAATCAAGAAGGAGCATCAATTGTTGATGGTTGGTGAAACCACTAGTTTCAAAGAAGGGCAAGGGCAAGAAGGGATACTTCATGAAACGGCAAATCAGCTGCTGCTCTAGTGAAGAAACCCAAGGTTGAACCCAAACCCGAGACTAAGTGCTTCTGTAATAAGGGGAATAGCCACTGGAGCAACATTACCCTAGATACTTGGTAGATGAGAATGCTGGCAAGGTTGATAGAAGTATATTGGATATACATTATGTTAATGTGTACTTTACTAGTACTCCTAGTAGCACCAGGGTATTAAGATACCGGTTCGGTTGCTAAGTGTTAGTAACTCGAAATAAAAGAGCTACGGAATAAACGGAGACTAGCTAAAGGTGAGCTGACGATATGTGTTGGAAGTGTTTCCAAGTTTGATGTGATCAAACATCGCACGCTCCCTCTACCATCAAGATTAGTATTAAACCTGAATAATTGTCACTTGGTGTTTGCATTGAGCTAGACATGATTGGATTATGTCTATCGCAATACGGTTATTCGTTTAAGGAGAATAATGGTTACTCTGTTTATTTGAATAATACCTTCAATTGTATTGCACCTAAAAGGAATGGTTCATTGAATCTCGATCGTAGTGATACACATTTTCATGCCAAAAGATATAAGATAGTAATGATAGTACCACTTACTTGTGGCACTGCCATGTAAGTCATATTGGTATAAAACGCATGAAGAAGCTCCATGTTGATGGATCTTTGGACTCACTCGTTTTTGAAAAGTTTGAGACATGCGAACCATGTCTATTGGTGTATACGCATGAAGAAGCTCCATGCAGATGGATCCTTTGGACTCACTTGATTTTGGATCACTTGAGATATGCAAATTGTACCACATGGGCAAGATGACTGAAAGCCTCGTTTTCAGTAAAATGGAACAAGGTAGCAACTTGTTGGAAGCAACACATTTTGATGTGTGCAGTCCAACGAGTGCTGAGGCATGCAGTGAATATCGTTATGTTCTTACTTCACAGATGATTTGAGTAGATACTGAGTATATTTACTTGATGAAACACAAGTCTGAATTATTGAATGGTTCAAGTAATTTCAGAGTGAAGTTGAAGATCATCATGACAAGAGGATAAAATGTCTATGATATGATCATAGAGATGAGTATCTGAGTTACGAGCTTTGGCACGCAATTAAGACATTGTGGAAATTGTTTCACAATTAATACCGCCTGGAACACCATAGTGTGATGGTGTGTCCGAACATCATAGTTGCACCCTATTGGATATGGTGCGTACCATGATGTCTCTTATCGAATTACCACTATCGTTCATGGGTTAGGCATTAGAGACAACCGCACTCACTTTAATAGGGCACCACGTAATTCCGTTGAGATGACACCGTATGAACTATGGTTTAGAGAAACCTAAGCTGTCATTTCTTAAAGGTTTGGGGCTGCGACGCTTAGGTGGAAAAGTTTCAGGTTGATAAGCTCGAACCCAAAGCGGATAAAATGCATCTTCATAGGACACCCAAAACAGTTGGGTATACCTCCTAATTCAGATCCGAAAGCAATAGGGATTGTTTCTTGAATCGGGTCCTTTCTCGAGGAAAGGTTTGTCTCGAGAATTGAGTGGGAGGATAGTGGAGACTTGATGAGGTTATTGAACCATCACTTCAAACAGTGTGTAGCAGGGCACAGGAAGTTGTTCCTATGGCACCTACACCAATTGAAGTGGAAGCTTATGATAGTGATCATGAAGCTTCGGATCAAGTCACTACCGTACCTCGTAGGACGACAAGGAT
This sequence comes from Triticum dicoccoides, assembly GCF_002162155.2. NCBI lineage: Eukaryota > Viridiplantae > Streptophyta > Magnoliopsida > Poales > Poaceae > Triticum > Triticum dicoccoides. The sequence goes on along the minus strand of NC_041393.1, from coordinate 219,977,608 downwards.
GCGTACTACTTCAGAGTAGTACAGTAATCCTGTCTTGAAGGTCATGTTGCTAGACAACAATGGACCTACGAGCCATGGAGAAGCGATGGTGGGCCCATATTCCGACAAATGGTTAGAAGCCATGAAATCCGAGATAGGATCCATGTATCAGAACAAAGCATGAACTTTGGTGGACTTGCCCGATGATCGGCAAGCCACCACCCCCCCCCCCAACAGCCATGTACAACGGGGCAGCGATGGGTCTCGGCCTCCCTCCTCCCTTCATCCAAGGCTAGGAACTCCCCTCCCCTACCCGATCTCCTCCCTTCCTCCAAGGACACGAGCTCCCCTCCCCTACCAGATCTGACGGAGAGAGGGCCAGGTCTTGCCACTGTTGGAAATATGCCCTAGAGGCAATAATAAAATGGTTATTATTATATTCCTTGTTTATGATAATTGTTTATTATCCATGCTAGAATTGTATTGATAGGAAACTCAGATACATGTGTGGATACATACACAACACCATGTCCCTAGTAAGCCTCTAGTTTACTAGCTCGTTGATCAATAGATGGTTACGGTTTCCTGACCATGGACATTGGAAGTCGTTGATAACGGGATCACATCATTAGGAGAATGATGTGATGGACAAGACCCAATCCTAAGCCTAGCACAAGATCATGTATTTCGTATGCTAAAGCTTTTCTAAATGTCAAGTATCTTTTCCTTAGACCATGATATTGTGCAACTCCCGGACACCGTAGGAATGCTTTGGGTGTGTCAAACGTCACAACGTAACTGGGTGGCTATAAATGTGCACTACGGGTATCTCCAAAAGTGTCTGTTGGGTTGGCACGAATCGAGACTTGGATTTGTCACTCCGTGTGACGGAGAGGTATCTCTGGGCCCACTCGGTAGGAAATCATCATAATGTGCACAATGTGATCAAGGGGTTGATCGCGGGATGATGTGTTACGGAACGAGTAAAGAGACTTGCCGGTAACGAGATTGAACAAGGTATCGGGATACCGACGATCGAATCTCGGGCAAGTACTATACCGCTAGACAAAGGGAATTGTATACGGGATTGATTGAATCCTTGACATCGTGGTTCATCCGATGAGATCATTGTGGAACATGTGGGAGCCCACATGGGTATCCAGATCCCGCTGTTGGTTATTGGCCGGAGAGTTGTCTCGGTCATGTCTGCATGGTTCCCGAACCCGTAGGGTCTACACACTTAAGGTTCGATGACGCTAGGGTTATAGGGAATAGATATACGTGGTTACTGAATGTTGTTCGGAGTCCCGGATGAGAGCCCAGACGTCGCGAGGAGTTCCGGAATGGTCTGGAGGTAAAGATTTATATATGAGAAGTCATGTTTTGGTCACAAGAAAAGTTTCGGGTGCTATCGGTAACGTACCGGGACCACTGGGAGGGTCCCGGGGGTCCACCAGGTGGGGCCACCAGCCCCAGAGGGCTGCATGGGCCAAGTGTGGGAGGGGACCAGCCCCAGGTGGGCTGGTGCGCCCCCCCCACCAGGGCCCAAGGCGCCTAGGGTTGAAAACCCTAGAGGAGGGGGGTGCCGCCACCTTGCTTGGGGGGCAAGGCACCCCTCCTAGCCGCCGCCTCTCCCCTCTAGATGGGATCTGGAGGGGGCCGGCCCGCTCTCCCCTTCCCCTATAAATAGTGGGGGTTTTGGGGCTGCCAAACACATGAGTTTTTCTCCCTCTTGGCGCAGCCCTACCCCTCTCCCTCCTCTTCTCTTGCGGTGCTTGGCGAAGCCCTGCTAGAGAGCCACGCTCCTCGATCACCACCACGTCGTTGTGCTGCTGCTGGACGGAGTCTTCCCCAACCTCTCCCTCTCTCCTTGCTGGATCAAGGCGTGGGAGACGTCACCGGGCTGCACGTGTGTTGAACGCCGAGGTGTTGTCCGTTCGGTACTAGGATCTTCGGTGATTTGGATCACGACGAGTACGACTCCCTCAACCCCGTTCTCTTGAACGCTTCCGCTCGCGATCTACAAGGGTATGTAGATGCACTCCTGTCTCTTGTTGCTAGAATCTCCATAGATTGATCTTGGTGATGCGTAGAAAATTTTGAATTTCTGCTACGTTCCCCAACAGTGGCATCATGAGCTAGGTCTATTACGTAGATTCTATGCACGAGTAGAACACAAGTTGTTGTGGGCGTTGATTTTGTTAAATATGCTTACCGTTACTAGTCCAATCTTGTTTCGACGGTATTGTGGGATGAAGCGGCCCATACCGACCTTACACGTACGCTTATGTGAGACAGGTTCCACCGACTAACATGCACTTGTTGCATAAGGTGGCTAGCGGGTGCCAGTCTCTCCCACTTTAGTCGGATCAGATTTGATGAAAAGGCTCCTTATGAAGGGTAAATAGCAATTGGCATATCACGTTGTGGCTTTTGCGTAGGTAAGAAACGTTCTTGCTAGAAACCCATAGCAGCCACGTAAAACATGCAAACAACAATTAGAGGATGTCTAACTTGTTTTTGCAGGGTATGCTATGTGATGTGATATGGCCAAAAAGAATGTGATGAATGATATGTGATGTATGAGACTGATCATGTTCTTGTAATAGGAATCACGACTTGCATGTCGATGAGTATGACAACCGGAAGGAGCCATAGGAGTTGTCTTTATTTATTGTATGACCTGCGTGTCACTGTATAATGCCATGTAATTACTTTACTTCATTGCTAAACTGTTAGCCATAGTAGCAGAAGTAATAGTTGGCGAGACAACTTCATGGAGACACGATGATGGAGATCATGGTGTCATGCCGGTGACGATGATGATCATGGAGCCCCGAAGATGGAGATCAAAAGGAGCAAAATGATATTGGCCATATCATGTCACTGTTTGATTGCATGTGATGTTTATCATGTTTATGCATCTTATTTGCTTAGAACGACGGTAGTAAATAAGATGATCCCTCATAATAATTTCAAGAAAGTGTTCCCCCTAACTGTGCACCGTTGCGAAAGTTCGTTGTTTTGAAGCACCACGTGATGATCGGGTGCGATAGATTATAACGTTCACATACAATGGGTGTAATCCAGATTTACACACACGAAACACTTAGGTTGACTTGACAAGCCTAGCATGTACAGACATGGCCTCGGAACACAAGAGACCGAAAGGTCGAACATGAGTCGTATAGTAGATGCGATCAACATGAAGATGTTCACCGATGATGACTAGTCCGTCTCACGTGATGATCGGACACGGCCTAGTTGACTCGGATCATGTATCACTTAGATGACTAGAGGGATGTCTATCTGAGTGGGAGTTCATTAGATGAACTTAATTATCCTGAACATAGTCAAAAGGTCTTTGCAAATTATGTCATAGCTCGCGCTTTAGTTCTACTATTTTAGATATGTTCCTAGAGAAAATATAGTTGAAAGTTGATAGTAGCAATTATGCGGACTGGGTCCGTAAACCGAGGATTGTCCTCATTGCTGCGTAGAAGGCTTATGTTCTTAATGCACCGCTCGGTGTGCTGAACCTCGAACATCGTCTGTGGATGTTGCGAACATCTGACATACATGTTTTGATGACTACGTGATAGTTCAGTAATGTTAAACGGTTTAGAATTGAGGCACCGAAGACGATTTTGAAACGTCACGGAACATATGAGATGTTCTGAGGGCTGAAATTGGGATTTCAGGCTCGTGTCCATGTCAAGAGGTATAAGACCTCCGGCGAGTTTTCTAGCCTACAAACTAAGGGAGGAGATCTCAATCGTTGAGCTTGTACTCAGATTGTCTGGGTACAACAATCACTTGAATCGAGTGGGAGTTAATCTTCCAGATGAGATAGTGATGTTTCTCCAAAGACATTGCCACCAAGCTACTAGAGCTTCGTGATGAACTATAACATATCAGGGATAGATATGATGATCCTTGAAATATTCACGATGTTTGACACCGCGAATGTAGAAATCAAGAAGGAGCATCAATTGTTGATGGTTAGTGAAACTACTAGTTTCAAGAAGGGCAAGGGCAAGAAGGGGTACTTCATGAAACGGCAAATCAGTTGCTGCTCCAGTGAAGAAACCCAGGGTTGAACCCAAACCCGAGACTAAGTGCTTCTGTAATGAGGGAACGGACACTAAAGCAGAACTACCCTAGATACTTGGTAGATGAGAAGGCTGGCAAGGTTGACAGAAGTATATTGGATATACATTGAATTAAATGTGTACTTTACTAGTACTCCTAGTAGCACCAGGGTATTAAGATACCTGTTCGGTTGCTAAGTGTTAGTAACTCGAAATAAAAGAGCTACGGAACAAACGGAGACTAGCTAAAGGTGAGATGACGATGTGTGTTGGAAGTGTTTCCAAGGTTGATGTGATCAAGCATCGCCTGCTCCGTCTACCATCGAGATTGGTGTTAAACCTAAATAATTGTTATTTGGTGTTTGCGTTGAGCATAGACATGATTTAATTATGTCTATCGCAATACGGTTATTCATTTATGGAGAATAATGGTTACTCTATTTATTTGAATAATACCTTCAATGGTCTTGCACCTAAAAGAATGGTTTATTGAATCTCGATCGTAGTGATACACATGTTCATGCCAAAAAGATATAAGATAATAATGATAGTACCACCTGCTTGTGGCACTGCCATTTGAGTCATATTGGTACAAAACACATGAAGAAGCTCCATGTTGATGGATCTTTGGACTCACTCATTTTTGAAAAGTTTGAGACATGCGAACCATGTCTATTGGTATGTGCGCATGAAGAAACTCCATGCAGATGGATCGCTTGGACTCACTTGATTCTAAATCACTTGAGACATGCAAATCATACCACATGGGCAAGATGACTGAAAAGGCTCGTTTTTCAGTACGATGGAACAAGAAAGCAACTTGTTGGAAGTAATACATTTTGATGTGTGCAGTCCAATGAGCGCTGAGGCACGCAGTGGATATCGTTATGTTCTTACTTCACAGATGATTTAAGTAGATGTTGTATATTTACTTGATGAAACACAAGTCTAAATTATTGAAAGGTTCAAGTAATTTCAGAGTGAAGTTGAAGATCTTCGTGACAAGAGGATAAAAATGTCTATGATATGATCATAGAGATGAATATCTGAGTTGCGAGTTTGGTACACAATTAAGACATTGTGGAAATTGTTTCACAATTAACACCGCCTGGAACACCATAGTGTGATGGTGTGTCCGAACATCATAGATGCACCCTATTGGATATGGGGCATACCATGATGTCTCTTATCGAATTACCACTATCGTTCATGGGTTAGGCATTAGAGACAACCGCATTCACTTTAAATAGGGCACCACGTAATTCCGTTGAGATGACACCGTATGAACTATGGTTTAGAGAAACCTAAGCTGTCGTTTCTTGAAAGTTTGGGGCTGCGACGCTTATGTGGAAAACTTTTATCATGATAAGCTCGAACCCAAAGCGGATAAATACATCTTCATAGGTCACCCAAAACAGTTGGGTATACATCCTATTTCAGATCTGGAAGCAAAAGATATTGTTTCTTAAACGGGTCCTTTCTCGAGGAAAAGTTTCTCTTGAAAGAATTGAGTGGGAGGATGGTGGAGACTTGATGAGGTTGTTGAACCATCACTTCAACTAGTGTGTAGCAGGGCACAGGAAGTTGTTCCTGTGGCACCTACACCAATTGAAGTGGAAGTTGATGATAGTGATCATGAAACTTCGGATCAAGTCACTACCAAACCTCGTAGGACGACAAGGACAGGTACCGCTTCAGAGTGGTACGGTAATCCTGTCTTGGAGGTCATGTTGCTAGACAACAATGAACCTATGAGCTATGAAGAAGCGATGGTGGGCACGGATTCCGACGAATGGATCGAGGCCATAAAATCCGAGAGAGGATCCATGTATGAAAACAAAGTATAGACTTTGGAAGAACTACTTGATGGTCGTAAGGCTGTTGGGTACAGATGGATTTTAAAAGGAAGACGGACAATGATGGTAAGTGTCACCATTAAGAAAGCTCGACTTGTCGTTAAGATGTTTTTCGACAAGTTCAAGGAGTTGACTACGATGAGACTTTCTCACTCATAGTGATGCTAAGAGTCTGTTGGAATTATATTAGCAATTACTGCATGATTTATGAAATCTTGCAGATAGGATGTCAAAACAATGTTTCCTCGATGATATTCTTGAGGAAAGGTTGTATGTGATACAACGAGAAGGTTTTGTCATTCCTGAAAGATGCTAACAAGTACGCAAAGCTCCAGCAATCCTTCTAAGGACTGGAGTAAGCATCTCGGAGTTGGAATATACGCTTTGATGAGATGATCAAAGATTTTGGATTTATACAAAGTTTATGAGAAACTTGTATTTCCAAAGAAGTGAGTGGGAGCACTATAGCATTTCTGATGAGTATGTTGTTGACATATTGTTGATCGGAAATGAGGTAGAATTTCTGAAAAGCATATAGGGTTATTCGAAAAGTGTTTTTCAATGGAAAACCTGGATCAAGCTACTTGAACATTGAACATCAAGATCTATAAGGATAGATCAAAACGCTTAATAGTACTTTCAAATGAATACATACAATGACAAGATTTTGAAGGAGTTCAAAATAGATCAGCAAAGAAGGAGTTCTTGGTTGTGTTATATGGTGTGAGTATTGAGTAAGACTCAAGATATGACCACGGCAGAAGAGAGAGAAAGGACGAAGGTCGTCCCCTATGCTTCAGATGTAGGCTCTATAGTATGCTATGCTGTGTACCGCACCGGAAGTGTGCCTTGCCATGAGTCAGTCAAGGGGTACAAGAGTGATCCAGGAATGGATCACAGGACAGCGTTCAAACTTATCCTTAGTAACTAGTGCACTAAGGGAATTTTCTCGATTATGGAGGTGGTAAAAGAGTTCGTCTTAAAGGGTTACGCCGATGCAAACTTTGAGATTAATCTGGATTTTTCTGAGTAGTAAACCGGATTCGTATAGTAGAACAGTTATTTGGAATAGTTCCAAATAGAGCGTGGTAGCTGCATCTAGGAGATGACATATAGAGATTTGCAAAACACATACAGATCTGAAAGATTCAGATCCGTTGACTAATAACCTCTCTCACAAGCGAGATATGATCAAACCCCATGGGTGTCGATTCATTACAATCACATAGTGATGTGAACTAGATTATTGACTCTGGTGCAAGTGGGAGACTGTTGGAAATATTCCCTAGAGGCAATAATAAAATGGTTATTATTATATTTCCTTGTTTATGATAATTGTTTACTATCCATGCTAGAATTATATTGATAGGAAACTCAGATACATGTGTGGATACATAGACAACACCATGTCCCTAGTAAGCCTCTAGTTGACTAGCTCGTTGATCAATAGATGGTTACGGTTTCCTGACCATGGACATTGGATGTCGTTGATAACGGGATCACATCATTAGGAGAATGATGTGATGGACAAGACCCAATCCTAAGCCTAGCACAAGATCGTGTAGTTCGTATGCTAAAGCTTTTCTAAATGTCAAGTATCTTTTCCTTAGACCATGAGATTGTGCAACTCCTGGACACCGTAGGAATGCTTTGGGTGTGTCAAACGTCACAACGTAACTGGATGGCTATAAAGGTGCACTACGGGTATCTCTGAAAGTGTCTGTTGGGTTGGCACGAATCGAGACTGGGATTTGTCACTCCGTGTGACGGAGAGGTATCTCTAGGCCCACTCGGTAGGACATCATCATAATGTGCACAATGTGATCAAGGATTTGATCGCGGGATGATGTGTTACAGAACGAGTAAAGAGACTTGCCGGTAACGAGATTGAACAAGGTATCGGGATACCGACGATCGAATCTCGGGCAAGTACTATACCGCTAGACAAAGGGAATTGTATACGGGATTGATTGAATCCTTGACATCATGGTTCATCCGATGAGATCATCGTGGAACATCTGGGAGCCAACATGGGTATCCAGATCCCGCTGTTGGTTATTGACCGGAGAGTTGTCTCGGTCATGTTTGCATGGTTCCCGAACCCGTAGGGTCTACACACTTAAGGTTCGATGACGTTGGGGTTATAGGGAATAGATATACATGTTTACAGAATGTTGTTCGGTGTCCCGGATGAGATCCCGGACGTCACGAGGAGTTCCGGAATGGTCCGGAGGTAAAGATTTATATATGGGAAATCCTGTTTTGGTCACTGGAAAAGTTTCGGGTGCTATCGGTAACGTACCGGGACTATCGGGAGGGTCCCGGGGGTCCACCAGGTGGGGCCACTGGCCCCAGAGGGCTGCATGGGCCAAGTGTGGGAGGGGACCAGCCCCAGGTGTGCTGGTGCCCCCCCCACCAGGGCCCAAGGCGTCTAGGGTTGAAAACCCTAGGGGAGGGGGGCGCCTCCACCTTGCTTGGGGGGCAAGGGACCCCTCCTGGCCGCCGCCCCCCCCCCCTCTAGATGGGATCTGGAGGGGGCCGCCCCTCTCCCCTTCCCCTATAAATAGTGGGGTTTTGGGGGCTGCCAAACACATGAGTTTTTCTCCCTCTTGGCGCAGCCCTACCCCTCTACCTCCTCGTCTCTTGCGGTGCTTGGCGAAGCCCTGCTGGAGTGCCACGCTCCTCCATCACCACCACGCCGTTGTGCTGCTGCTGGACGGAGTCTTCCCCAACCTCTCCCTCTCTCCTTGCTGGATCAAGGCATGGGAGACGTCACCGGGCTGCACGTGTGTTGAACGCGGAGGTGCCGTCCGTTCGGCACTAGGATCTTCGGTGATTTGGATCACGACGAGTACGACTCCCTCAACCCCGTTCTCTTGAATGCTTCCTCTCGCGATCTACAAGGGTATGTAGATGGACTCCTCTCTCTTGTTGCTAGAATCTCCATAGATTGATCTTGGTGATGCGTAGAAAATTTTGAATTTCTGCTACATTCCCCAACAGCCACTCCGGTGTTTGATGTGGCCAGATCCGGTCGGGGGACTCGCCACGGAGCCTCCATGTCGGCGGAGCAGCAGCAGCCCGACAGAAGGTGGGTGCCCAATCCGTTTTTTGGTGATTTGTCTATAATTAGATTAGCACAGGGAGGGAGCAGTGCAGCGCGGAGTAGAAGAACGAACATCAAATCTCCATTAGATTAGTTCATATTATATTGCTACTATCATAGTTCATATCATAATGTTGATGCCTCTTTAGATCCAGCACTCAAATAAGACTATGAGGAAGGGTACCACATACCGATCCTGTCAGTGCATGTAATATCAAATCTGCCTAATGTTGTATTAACAAATATGTCTTTTGTTTTTTCACATTGTGTAGGATTCAGAATTATGGTAGGGAGTTAGGGACACAATCAAATTTATACCATCCGTTGTGATTCAATTTGACCATGTCATTAAAATTTCTATATGGATCTTAATTCCTCAGGAATGATGTGGTTCTCGAGTCTATTGTTAATCTCTTCTGTTGCAGAAGTTTGACAAATCCAACTACCATGTTGATTTTCTGATCATTCTTTGGTCTGGAGTCTGGACTATACATGATATATGTATTATATCATCATCACAATATGATTATTTTTCTTCTTCTCACAGGGCGCTTCTGATGCACAAATGGCGGCGATGAAGCAGCAGGCTCCAGAGAGCGTGCATGGGAGGAAGGAGTTCCTGGTGGAGGTGCTAATGCTGGCGGTGCTCAGCCAGCCTAACTTCGTCAGCCTGGTTGGCTTCTGCGTGCAGGGGGACGAGCGCCTGCTACTATACGAGTACATGCCCTTCGGCAACCTAGAGAGCCATCTCTTTGGAATACTTCTTCTCAACTTGCTCGCTGTTTGGTCCAGTTCATCTCTGCAATGTAGTTAATATGTATCTGTCTCTGCTCTTAACATGTTATAACTAAGCATCCCTATTGAAATGCATTGGCTTTTCTTCATGATGCATGTGTTATGGTAGTAGTTCTGTTTGTGTGGTAAACCTTCACATTACTGGTGTGTGTTCTCGTAAGTTATTCGTGTGGATTTGGGAAATCAAAGGGGAAAAGAAATGGGTCATAGAAGTATCATCTATGGTTCTCCTTTCTCAGTTTTGGGAAAGAGTTCACTTCAAGAATTTGCTTTTCTTTTTGTTCACTTTCAATTCCCCTTTGTCAATCCCTCTCTCATTTGATTGCAGGATACTGTGCTTACTCCCATCTCTCATTTGATCACAGGCTTTCAAAGGCGGGGCATGGGTTCGGAGGTGAGGCCACTAGCGGTTCAACTTTGCACATACAAGAAAATAAAATCAAGGTTCTGCTTCTGAATAGATATTGTGTTGTAAACTTTAATACACACACACACACACATGGATAAGTCAGTTAATGATTGCCTTTTATGGTCAAATTGGCTTGCTATTGTGAAGGAAACGAATTGTTTGCTTCTGCTTATGTGATCATGGGTTAGTTGGAAATCAGAATGTATGATTCATTATTAGAGAATGTCGCTCGTAGTTAATTTCTATAAATCTGCACTACAAGCTAAATGTGTGCAATTTCTGTTGGGTTCCAATATAGAAATTTGGACAATATATAAGGATCAATACAAATCATGCTGCCTTCCAATGAATAGATCTTTCAAAGGACATCTTCTAATACAGCAGCCACACATTGTTCTTACATATATGGATTCATTCATATTTATTTTGTTTCTTGTCCATGAAAGTTCTCTCATCTTTTGATGTGTGTTTTCTGTAGGGACTTACTTGGTGTGAAAATTATGCTCCTGCTTTAATAGCTAATATCAGGAACTATGTTTTAGTGTTTATTCCTTACCACTTCCAATATACTAATGTGCCTACTTTTGTACAATGTTCTTAACTGAAATGGATTGTTCATGCAGGCACAAATTGGACTGACAAATGCTGATAGAGGAGGAGAACACCATGCAAGTATGTATGTGCCAAAATTGATAGATTTACCTATAGGCATTGCATTATTTGCCGCAGTGTAGGTGTACTCCCTAAAGAATTAGTAGGAGATAGCAAAGGACTAGATGAAGGATCCATTCCTTTTAGAAACAGGTGGAAAGCATTCAGTTTAGTAAATATTGTATATACCCTTCTCCTGAAAAGTTTGATGTTGTTTCTTGGGAAAAAGGAAAATGCTCACAGATCAAATCCTTTGGTACAATGATTACTTTTTAGGGATGCAAATTTTAAACTTCAGTCATGCTTTATTGGTCATTTTTCTCCAATAATTATCTTCCATGTAGTATAAACATCTGGAGGTATAATTAGTTTTATTTTATTTTGTACTATAAGATAATAACAATGCATACAGTGGAGACTGAATTATCTTAGGACATCAAAGGAAGTTACTTTTGTAACTTGAAGAGTGTTCTTTCATATGTGTTGATAACAGTGTGCCTCATACCTTTCATATTCCTCTGTTTTCTCCTTTTAGTCCAATTATTTCTTGAGAACTAAAATAATCATATACTCCCTCTGTCCAGAATCACTTGGCGCCGAAATGCACGTCTAGATACATCCATTTCAGTATCAAGTAACTCTGGACAGTCGTTTCTCTTGATTTTTGAACCAAGTGTTATCTTGTTTTCTCGATAGGCAAGAAAGGTCCAACTGGCAAAAGCATACGAGGATGTTTCTGCACTTCTCTTCCTCTATTGAGTTTATAATGCGTATGAAAAAAATGTATACCTGTTTCTGTTCTGGCACCTACATTATTTATTTATGCTCCTTCGACTCCTTTTGGATGTCTTATACTCTCTGCAATCACCAAACTAGAATACATGCACTTTTTAGGACATCTTCAATGGAAGACTCTTATACACGCACTTAAGAGAACTATTTTTTTTTGTAAAATACAGTAAAAAGAAACACCTAAGCGTAGATCTGTTTCAACGCAGACGGTACCTGATGCTAATATAATTGGCCGGCGTAGCAGCGATCCATCCAACACGGCAAGAGATACCTAGGCACTCGGTGCTATTTCTTGCATCAATGCACCCCCTATGCCGGGAATCGATGGCTCAACCAGCAATCAAGCAGGATGGATATCCTAGCGCCTCTATATTAGCACCCACAAGGAAAGTAAACATACACATATTGTGTTCAATGTGATGATACAAGCGAGAGTTGGCCTACGCCGTCAACTGATCTGCAGCAGCGTGGAAGGAGTGTTCAAAAGCAGCAGGAGCAGTTGTTCTACTGCTGGTCGGAGGGAGAGCTTGGCAAGGGAGATAGAGGGAGCTCTACAACCACGATCTTGGCATACAACCCGATGGCATCATGCCCACGTAAGCTTCTTCCATGTTCCAATTCTTGCACTTGTTGGTCTTTTACTATCAGATCTTACGAAATCTTAGATGCTGCTAACAAAAGACCGAGATACAATATTTTAATTGCAGACTATATATTATTCAGCAAGTATGTTTGCAAAAAAATTGATCTCAGCAGGTTGGTGTTCATGTACAGGTTGCCATATGAGAATATACCGCATATTGGTCAAATCTCAAAACAAATGGCCCATTCTGACTATAACTATTCCAAAAGCATTGATATGCTTTTTTAAACATCAAGCTATCTGAATATTGATCTCAGCAGTGTCCAAAATCCAAATGGTTATGTTTGTTCAGATCTTCCTCATTTTTACGTTCTTTGAATTAAAGTAGTGCTTGAGGTTAATAATAAATGATTGTTGGTAACTTAACTAGCTCCTGAGAATAATTTGTGATATAACTTGCTCCTATATGTGTCATTGACAATGTTGTAATGTCACAACTTTTTTATCATGCACTCTTACAAGGTCATTTCTTCTTGTTTGTTTTGGTGAGCAGAGCAACCTCCTTCTGGATGACAAAATAATTAGGTCCGGACAATTTGTTCTTTGAGCAAAGCAACTTTGTTGGGGATGCCAAAAGAAGTTTCAGTTTTCTTACTAATGCGGCAATTGGTAAGGATAGAACAATGTCAGTTTTCCTTATGTTGGTTTTGTACTAAACATAATCATTTATGAAAGACCTTGAAAGAACTCTATACAGTATGTCAATCAGGAAAATCATGTAGCTTTTTGGGTGTTCTCTCTTAGTATTACAACCTTAATCCTTGTTGGATTTGAAAGAAATTGTGTTAAACATGGTTATGAGCTTATTGGATCTTAAACAAACCGCATTACATGTGTAGTAATTTTAGTAGCTATACATGCATACTCTGCTATGTTAGATTTAGGAGAAAGAGTTGTTTTATTCATTCATCTGGATTTTTTGTCTATAATGCTGATCTATTTTTTCATATTTTGATCTTCTTTGCTTCAGTTGTGCTCTTATTACATTAACTCAGCATGACGGTATTTTTCTTGCTAACATGATTCATGGTTGCAGGCTGCCGCGACAGAAAACTAGGAGCCCCCTAGGAACAAAATTAAAAAGGTCCCAACCTCCCGTCGATGCTTATCTTAAAAACTTGGCATGAATTTTGTTTCTTACATATATTTGTCCATGGTTTAACAAGCTTGAGTGACTGAAAAATCGTCCCTTTTTAAAATTTACCTGATAGTGTTGGGATTCAAATATTTCCTTTTCGGTAAACACATTCATGATTCATGTGACATTCTAAAGTAATGCAAATTTGTATTGAATGAATTACACTTTTGTGCAGTACAGAAATATCCTGCCTTTGCCCTTAATACACCTGATGGGCAATGTCATCACCAACATGAGTTTGATCTCCTTGACGCACATCGAGGCCATGGAGTCCATCTTCCCTATTCTACTATATGTCTCGTTCCTCGGGCAGGTATTTGGTTTTAGACTTTATCAAGTGGTCTGTCCTAACAAATGAAATGTGTGTAAATAGATAGTTATTATGTTATTCTGTTCTGGCGGACACCTTCTTTACTAGTAGTAGGTTCTCTCATGCTGGTTTTTCGTGGAGTTGTACTGGCATCTATGACTGAAGTTTATTTCAACTCGTTAGTTGTAACCTTCCCATTTCTGAAATTTCAGTGTCAAATGATTGGGAAATGTGTCACACTATCCAGTAGTTCAGTCAAGCTTATTCACTACCAGTCCGCAAAAAAAGAAACCAAAGTTCATATTAGTGGCAATTGAAGAGATGTTTTAATTTTTTGAAGAGATTGTGGTTAGGTTACGAGCGTATACATCACTGGCAATGCGAATAACAATAACAACAACAACAACAATAATAATAATAATAATAATAATAATAATAATAATAAATACCTTTTCCAGTTATTTTAGCTAAAATAATGCAGAAAATTTTAGTCACTGATGTTTGCAATCCAAAACGTTGGTAGTACTTCAGTGTATGGCAATTTATTTATTTATTGTGGTCATATTCTAAGCCATCTTCCATCATGTATATTGGATGCGTATGTACTTTGGGAAACATGATTGGATTTTGGTGTGCCATGGCTTCGAATCTTACAGATCAGTCGTGATCTTGCTGACAAAGAGGAGGAAGAAGACAAGGCGGATATGGTCTCTACAAGGTAGACAAGGAGTTTGCAACATGCTGCAATATTGAGTTGCTGTTTCTTGTCTTATGCTCACATCAAATTTTGAATTAGTATTAATGTCAGGTTTAGTCTTTGTATAGTACCTAGCAGAGACATGTCACAAATTCAAAATATACATACCTTATTGCTGGCTGTACTGAACTCATGACATCCATTTCATTTATCTAAAGTGGAGCCAAATATTGCCTCTTCAAACACAATTAGTTCTTAGATATAGGATTTTTTTATCGCATTCTACTGGTTAATAGAAAATGCAGTGCTTCTCGGACCATTGTTTACATGCATAATTTCTCTGTCATGTAATTCTGAACTATCACTGTTAGGTACTTGAGAATTAACAACCTAGGAAATTTTGGCTCTCTCCGTCATGCATGAGGTATGTGCAAGGTTGAGGTTAGGTTATTGATGCTACTATTTCACTGGTGTATTACAATATCTTTGATGACCTACTAATCTTTTGTTTGAATTCATGCTTGTATAAATCCTTCTTGAGGTTGCCGAAGTCAGACACCAGAAGTTGTGGCAAGGATGTACCAAGCGCTCGCAGGTGTGAACACCCAGGGAATAATGTACCTATATAGGATTAGGAATCTATTTGTATCAATGAAATTGTTGTGCATGCTCGTAGGTATATGGTCTCCTATCTTGACAAATGAAATGAGTGATTACAAAACTTGTTTTGATCGATGAAATGGATGGATGTATGGACATCTTGTTATGTAGATGTCATGTGTGAAACTCTTTTCAGTTGTATTGTCTTGACCCGTTTAGGATGGCACAACCAGTTTCTACCACAACTATAGCGGTATCAAGTATCAAGGTGAGGCACTTATACATGATTATCAGTCAACATGAGCTATACAAGTTGAAGGTCCAGCTATCTCCAGGGGTTCACTACCACAGACCGATGGGTTTGAATTTTGATGTGTGTGTGAGTGGGGTGTAAGAGGAAATTTGAGCTGACTGCATCATGCACAACTGCGAGAGGTGGCAAGTTTGGATAGAGGGTGGAGAGATGAAAATAGTGGATGAAATAAGAAAAAGAAAAGAAGATGAAGAGTTATTTAATGGTAAAAGAATTGTCGATAACACCACCCTATTTGCACGAGTATCCTAAAGGTTTATATTAAACTACAAAAATATGTATGCTCTGTAGCAACGGATGGGAAATTAACTTGCGATGGATTCAGGGAAAGACACCATCCAGTTAACGTCCAGCGTGGGAAAGGAGCCATGGACGTAGTTGCACCAGACATCAATTTACCTGGAGGTCACCCTCGGCACCGAAAATTGACCTAGGAGGGCCAGGTAGAAATCATACTGTATGAAGCCCATGGCACCAGAAATCGCCATGGGATGGCCATATTGATGTCGTCGTTGAATCCGGCTACTCACCGTGACATATATGTGCTCACCGCAGCTAATCAGATCTGACCAAAACAGATAACCGGGGAGGGCATGGGCGACATAGCGATTGATGGGAGGGGACGGGATGGTGAGCGTGGATGGAAGGTGGCAGCGACATGCCACGGTGGGGAGATATGGTGGCAGCAACGCCGTGGCAAAGAGAACGAGTGAGAGGGGTGGTTGCGGTGAAAGAATCTGTTGCGAGGGGGACACAAGGTCCATTATGCTAAAGTCAACACGAGGTCAGAAGTTTTGCGAGAAGGAAACAATCCAGACGTTGGCAACATTATTTGATAGCTGCCTCGGATAGACAACAACATCTCATCGTGCAATATGATAAGTAAACTATTTTTTTCTATTGTTATCATGGTTTATTATTGTTTCTAATAGCTCCACTTGTAGATTTGTCTTCCCTATGCATGCATCGGCCAATACATTTTATACGTCATCGACAAAGAGGCATGTCATCTATATATTATGGACCCTATTCAAACATCACAATCGTTAGAAGATAAAAATTTGAGGCATGCACTGAAATTAAAAAGTTTTGCAAGGGATTTTGAAGAAGCACTCGAAATAAACTGCCTGGTTGAAATTCCGATATATCTAAACGACAACATTGATTTCCGTTTGGTATTTCAACGAGTATAGACGGGTAATGAATTCATAATTAAAACATTTATTTTTGTTATCACTATATTCTTTATATTATTAATTTAAAAAATTGCAGGAATGTGTCTTGCTATTTTTTTTCATTTTATACTCTGGTGGAACGATAAAGAATTGGTCAAGCCGGTTTGCGGGGTGAGTATTGTTCGTTACATGTTTTAAGACCTTCGGCGTGAAATTTTCATACTAACTACATATAATGTTTGTGCAAGATGGGTATGAGTTGAGGAAGCAGTGTTTATTATACTTGCTAAAACATAGTGGGAATGAAGCTAAAGGCAACTTTCCTGATATTGTGAAAGAATTTTTTAAGCGCATCATCTAGATATTGATAGTTCTGTAATAGATGTTAAGATTGAAGATCGCTCAGTTTGTTACATGCACATGTCATTAATCTTTCTTTTTCTTATCAATTTACATTGCAAAATTGGACTTCAATTATTCAATAATTGTGTTTGTGTTATATTGTTTGTACGTGTGAAATTTAACATGTAACTCTTGCAAACTATTGCAAGAGCTCGTGGCAACGCACGGGCACTCTACTAGTTTAGTTTAGTTGGTAGGAATTAGGGGTGTGGTTTCACTTGGAGCGTGTGAAACTTTGATGATTGTGAGAACCATGTACTAATCAGATTCCTGTGTCATGTTAGCCTTTATCTTAATTACTTCATGTCACTTGATTGTTCCATACAAGATGTGTCCATAAAATCATTATTCCAAAATGCGAGCTGTTCTAATGTCGTGAGATCATCTCCAAGAAGAAACCAAAAATTTGGAGACCAAAAATTGGTTTTAGAGATGGCGAGAAAAGGTGGCAAGAAATGGTTTTTGGTCTCCAGATTTTTTTTTGCTTTTCCAATAAACATATATAGTACTTAATTATTACACAGTTCATAAACAATGTGACCTCAAATAGTCAAATTCAACACAATTGTTTATCTACCATAACACAAAGTCATCAAACATCTAACACAAAACATTGAAGTGGAACTAGCGGTCTTGTTGCCTATTTACATGCCCACAACTCCTCCGTTATGTCTCGTTGAATACTTTCATGAGTATCCACATTTTGAATTTCATGATAAACTTGAAGAAAGTGTAGGATGTCGTGTTCCTTTCTATGCGGATGCATAACCTTTCGCATGAAGCTATAATAGGACTAATCCAAATATTAGCGAAGCTCATGCTCAATGGTCATGTTGTGCAAGATCACAATAGCAATCATGATGTACCAAAGAATTCTTAGTCCCAGAACCGAGCTGGTCCTTTCACAATACTCCACATCCTTCCTAGCAGCTATGGAAAGGCATAGCTGGTCAGCCTTAATTCTATCGAACACCTTGGGGGCACCAAGCTCAACTTTGTCCAGCTAGCTTGCTAGGGCCGAGATGCACGTTGGTCGGAGGAAAGAACAGGGACACGTGTGAGTCTAGATTATCCTTTTTCAGTTTCATGGTTTTACCGATTTCTTTTTGTCCCCCCCCCCTTATTTTTTTCTTTCATTTTTTGCTTTCTTCCATTTTATTTTTATTTAATTTTAAATTTTCATTTTATGATGTTTCTAAAAATGGCGAGCACTTACAAAATACACAAAAAAAATTAAAAATTGCGGGAGTATTGTAAAATTCATAAGTATTATTTAAATCTGTGAACAATGTAAAAAATCATGAACATTTTCTTAAAAAGTTTAAACATCCTCAAAAAATTCTGAACATTTTCAAAAATTCATGAACATTTATTTAATTCATGAACATGTTTTAAATTCGTGAAAATTTATTTGGGTGGTGAAATTTTTTTAAATCCATTAAAAATAAAAAATCGATGACCATTTGTTTTACCCCATAACTATTTTTCAAAATAGTAAAGTTTTTTCAATAAAAAATGGCTGAGATAAAAAAACTAGCCGAAAACTGAGCAGAAAGAGCTAAATCCCCAAGTACAAGAAGCACTACATGGGCCACAGTCCAGCCCGCATTATAGGGGCATTTCACGCTTAGAGCATTGAATAGGAGCTCCCATGATGAATCCAACCGCCTCAGTGATGAATGAAAGGAATTTTGGAGTTTCACTAAAAAACAATTTTTAGAGTTGATGCTGCCATATAATCATGATCATGGACTCTTTTGTTGCAGATCATGCACTATTTTGTTGTAGATCATGCACTTGTTCGGTTGTTCTTGTTCGTGGGTATCGAAGAACACATGGTTGTAAGATTTCAAGTTTATGCCAAGTTCCAAACCTCGTAATTTTTGGTGGTTCAAATGTTCAACTTGTAATCTGCAGAACAGGAGTCATGCACGACTGCATTTGTGGCAAACTCGTAATCTGGTTTCCGTGGTCACTCATAGTGGAACCCGATCCTTTTCAAGGATCGTATGAAAAAAAAAGTAGACTCTGATTAGGCCATCTTCAACGACAACCCGCAAAAGACCTCCCGCATCCGTTCGCTGATAGGGGAACCAGTCTGCAGACATGAATGTGGGAGGTCGACATCCAACGCTAGCTTCATACATTTTAAACTATCTTTCAACAAACTTGTAATCTGGCTTCCGTGGTCGCTCATAGTGGAACCCGATCCTTTTGAAGGAGATAGTCATCATGCTACTTCTTGAGCTTGCGTTGGTTTTTTCCTTGAAGAGGAAAGTGTGATTGTCGGGGGTTGGGTACGACATATGCCAAAGGATAGCTTATCATGGTGGGAGCGAGTAGAACGTCGCCGGTGCCCGGAAGCGGGATGAGGCGAAGACATGCACGCCAGCGGATCTTACCCAGCTTCAGGGCTCTCCGTGGAGATAACACCCCTACTGCTGCTCTGCGGGGTTTCCGCATGGTCACTATGGCAAAGTGAGTACAATGGTGCTCCAGGAGCTGTTTCTGGAGGTAGGAGAGGGCAAGGCTAGCTCTCTCCTTCCTATATTCTGGGGTCTAGTGCTATCTGGGTCCGAACCCTTTGCATGGGCTCTCCTGGGGGTTTATATAGGCCTACTCCCAGGGGTACAATGGTAATCCAGCTGGGCGTAGGTCCAAGTCGTCTGTCTCTCAGGCCGTCATCCTCTCCGCCGACTACTGGGGTCCACCGACTGGCGGGCCCCGCGGACAGGCCTGGCACTGTAGCGATGCTTCTGATGACGCTGGCTTGGTCATGGGGTCATGGCAACAGTGCTGCCGCCTGGCGGGCGTTTACGGTCACCATTCCCCGTCTTGTCTGATTAATGACATGCGGGGCCCGTGGGAGGGGCCGGCCGACTCCGGGAGGCCGACTCCCACGGGTCCGTCTTCAGGGCGAGCTCGCCGTCTTCTGTCTACCCACTGACAGGCGGTCCCGTGTCCTTGGGTCGTATAGGCAGGCGTCATGGGCACAGTGCGCCGCCCACCAAGGCTGAGGTCAGGACCGGCATGGGAACAATGCGGCGCCACGATGGAGATCTCCAGCAATATGGCGCACTGTAGCCATGCTGGTCCTTCGTGGGCAGGGTAGAGACGGCCACGCTGCGACCATCCCCCGCCCTGTCCACCGCGGCGAAGGTAGGGGGTGGTTGAAGTCGCTAACCGACTAGCCTCAGCCGGCTTCTCTGGAAGTCGTCAGCTGAGACTCGGCATATCTTGGAGTCGGTTCTGGGACTCGGCAGATCTTGGAGTCGGCTCTGGGACTCGGCATGTCTGGGAGTCGTCCCTGGGACTCGACATATCTAGGAGTCGGTTCTGGGACTCGGCAGATCTTGGAGTCGGTTCTGGGACTCGGCAGATCTTGGAGTCGGCTCTGGGACTCGGCATGAGGGGCGCAGCCTGTCCCGATGTCTTGAAAGGTTCTGGGGCTCGGGTTGGCCTACCCGTGGCCCATTACTCCGACAGTAGTCCCCGAAGCTGGTGAGGCTCCGCGGATACTGCGCCGTGTAGCTTCAACAGTTTCATTCCTCTGGTGGTTGAATCTGGGCTTAGCTTGCCGTCTTCCCTCTAGCCGACTATCCAGAATCAAACTCGTAGAGGTCTGTCTTGCTCCCTAAGGAGTTCGAACGTCGCGGCGGGAAACCAGGCGTCGTGCCTGATACGCTTCCCCGTGGTCGCCCGTTACTGCCCCGTCGCCCGGTGCCACGCGGCGAGGTCAGTCTGCCTACCCACGTGCGCGATGGGACACGCCGTCAGGTGGGGTCCGCCACTACCGTGCCTCGGTATCCGAACAGATTTGTTGCGGCCGCGCGGACGGTTGGGTTTCCTGCGTAGTTACTGCGCGCAGTAACTTCGTGGGGTAAATCGTGGGGGAGGGCGTGGGGCCCCGTGCGCAGTTAATCCCACGCCCGCCCCATCGGCTTCTCAGCCTATGAGGCTATAAGTAGGCGGGAGGAGAGGAGCGGCGAAGCACGCGCGCCCATCTTCCCTGCTCCCCCGCCTCCTCCTGCCTCCTCTGCTTCCTGTCTCCTTTTTGCCGCCGTCGTGCTGCACCACACCGCGCCCGCCATGGTGAGCTCTTCCTCTGCCGCCGCGGCCCCTGCCGTGCGCTCCGGCGTGTGGGACGGCTCCGACGTGGATGACGACCTCATCGAGTTTCTTCGCAAGACACGCCGCCTCCCCGGCGCAAACCTCGTGTGCGCCCGCGCCGCGCCGGCGGGGGAGATACTGCCGGCGCCGGAGGAGGGCGAGCGGGTCATTTTCCGCTCGCACCTCATGCGCGGCCTGGGGCTGCCGGCGAGCATCTTCTTCCACTCTTTCTTGGAGCTCCACGGGCTCCAGCCGCACCACCTCACACCAAACACGGTGGTGCTGCTGGCTGCCTTCGCCACCCTGTGTGAAGGCTTCCTCGGCGTTCTCCCCACCATTGAGCTGTGGGGAGAATACTTCCAATCCAAGCTCGGCACGCACGTCGCCGGCGTGTCGGCCCAGTGCGGCGCTTTCATCGTGATGTGGCGAACGACAGCCGACAATCCGTTTCCCTCCATCCCGCTGATCAAGTCGGTGAGGATGTGGCAGCGGTCTTATTTTTACGTGAAGAACATCGCCCTAGACGGCGACTGGGTCAATCTGCCACCTTACGAAGCCGGCGCACCGACTGGGAGGCTCCCCAGCTGGTCCCACCGAGTGAAGCTGTTGACTCCCGCCGGAGCCGCCGCCGTCGCGCGACTCCGAGTTCTAACGCAGTCGGAGGGACTGGTTGGAGCCGACTTGCTGGCCGCCTTCGTGGTGCGCCGAGTCCTCCCTCTCCAAGGTCGGCCTCATCTGATCAGTCAGATGAGCGACCATCGGGACGCGAGTCGGATGTGCACCAGGGACATGCCCCGCGTGGAAGTGGCGAACATGGTGAACCACATCGCGAACTGTGAGCTTGCGGTGGACTGGCAATTCGGCAAGGAGCCGTATTCACGTGCCAACCCCCCTCCGGTGGTAAGTCGCATTTCTTGTTGCTCTTGTTTTCTTTGTAGCCGAATTCGACTTCTGATCTTTTTGGTTTCTTTGAGTCAGAATCCCCTCATTCAGCCTGCAACCGGCGTCGAAAGACCGCCTCGCGAATTCCTCCCCGACCGAGCGGAGAGCGATGTCAATGACCCCGACTTAGGGGCGGCGATGATGGAGGCCGACGCCAAAGGCGGAGGTGGGGGAGCGGGAAGCGGCTTCAGGCCCTCGGCCACCTACGCCGACTGGCCTGAAAACAATGTCGAAGGGGAAGTCGTCCCGCACCGCCAGCCAAGGGTTGGCCCGCCAGGTGCGAGTTCCTCCGCCGGCCAAGGCGGCGCAAAGAGGCGCCACGCCGGGCCGAGTTCACTCGGCGGCAAGCCGAAGAAGTTCAAGGGGGCGGCCGCCGCGATCAGACGGGAGGAGGCGGCTGCGAAGGCCAACCGCCTCCGCAAAGAAGTGAAAAGGCCGCCACTGGTCTCTGCGTAAGTGCTTCTGTCTTTGCCTTATTTTCCTTTGGTGAATTATGTCCGAGTCTTTTACACCCCCTCCTTGCTTTAGGTCTCCTCTTACCCTTGAGAGGGTCGCCGCCCCCTCTGTCATGGGGTCGGCGGAGACGTCCGCCAACACTCGGCGGATTGACCCCGCCGCCGACCTCCGGGAGGCGACGGAGCGAAACGCGCGGGAGAAGCGCGACGAAGAGGAGGCCGACTGCCTGGAGAAAGCGGAGGCTGAGAAGGCGGCGGCCTCCGCCCAGAAAAAACTGGAAGAGGCCGAAGCCGCCGTTGCAGCGAGGCGGCAAGCCGAAGAGGCCGCGCGCTGCCAATCGGCGTTGCTCGTCATCCCGCTGTCCTCCGCGCCGCCGCCTCCGGAGTTCACGGGGCAGACTGGAGAAGCCGGCGCCGAGAACCCCGTCGTGGAGAAGGAAAGCGGTGAGGCCTCCATGTCGGACACGCTCGTGCCGCCACCACCGCCTCCTCTGCCGTCTAGGAGCACGCGTGGAGAACAGCCGGCGGGCCCGCCGGTGCCGCTGACTGCAGACGAGTCCGAGGCGAGGCTGCTTCTCCAAGTTGCCTCTCTAGTGCGCCGCCGTCTTGAGAGGGCGACCTCGGCGCCGCGACCCCAAGAGACCGGCGCCGCCAGCTCGTCAATCCCAGATGCCGAGGCGACGAGCGCCGCGCCCGTTGGGTGGTTGCGCGGAGGCGGCACAGGTCCGCTGAAGCAAGCGCTTCTGGACGTCCACGCGAAGCTGCAAGCCGAGGGCGACGCCCTTCAAAACTGCACTAGGGCGCATCTGGCAGCGCGAACGGCCGTCCGAGTATGTCTCCCTCTTTGATTCTTGTTTTTCTTGTTCTTCTCTGTGGGGGCGCGCCAGCACACCCACTGGGTGTAGTCCCTGAGTTTCGGGCGGGCTGCTGAGCAGGCGGTTCGGAACTCCCTCTGGCGAGTTCCAAATATTTAACTTTGTCCGAAATGCTTATTATAGGAGTATCACAATCTCCGCGCGACTGCCTTCAACCGCAATGTTGAGGAGCTGGGCAAGCGGACCGCCGACTTGTCGGAGAGCCGGAGTGAGTCCTTCTTTTTCGCGGGGGCGCGCTGGCGCACCCGTGGGCTGTAGTCCCCGAGATTCGGGTCGACTGCTGAGCAGTCGGGCCGGATCTTCTCAGCGACTTTCTTTGTTGGCGACTTATCGTCTTTTATTTTTTCTTCTTCAGGGGCCAACGCCACTCTTCAGCTGCAGCTGGGCGAGGCCAACACCGCCTTGCGCACCAAGGGGGAGGAGTGCGGCAAGCTTGTCAGAGAGCGTGATCTGCTGGTTGCGCAGCTGGCGGAGCAAAAGGAGCTGCTCAAGAAGGCGCAGGAGGAGGCAGATAGGAAAGAGGCTGCGCTCCTGGCCGAGTTCGAGAGCGAGTGCTCTTCCTGGACCGACAAGGAGGCGCAGCTGACTTCCGGCTTCCATGAGATTGAGAACATCGTTGATGGTGAGTTTCTTGGTTTCCTTTGAGCCGCCGACTGTGGGTCGGGCCGACTTTTGACTCTAACTTTTTTTGTCTTGGCAGATTTCTTCCCTGGCCATTCGCAGGCAGTCACATAGGCCATCGAGGCTGATCGTGAGGCCCGGAGGGCAGATGGCGCGGAGATAGCTGTTAACGCCCCTTGACCATTGACGAGCAGCTTCTGAGTATCGAGGCCCATCTTCGGCCGGCCCATCGGTTGATGCGCCGGCTTCAGCGTGTCGGCGCCTAGGCGGTTGCCGCTCTGTGGCCAGAGGCGCCAGTTCTGCGCACTGCCAGTCGGACTGCCGACTGGCTGGAGGTCGCAGCCGGCCGTCTTGAAGCCTGGAAGGGTTCCTCGGCCCGGGCTAGAGGGCGCAGGGCCTTGGAATTTGTGAAGGCGTGGTATCCGGGGCTGGACCTGGACCGGCTAGCCGCGTTCTGGTCAGAGGCCCAGGCGGAGTTGGTGGCTGTGGAGGGTTCCCTCGTCGAGCGTGCAGCGGCGATTGCCGACAACACAGACACCAGCATCTTCGTCCCTGAGCAGGCTGCAGGCGGCGAGGAGGTGCCGCCGGAGTGGTTCGGGATGAATCCGGACTATGACGAGGACGGGGCAGAAGTGATTGGCTCCAGCACCGAGGAGGAAGACGAGGCGGAGGACGAAGGTGAGACGGAGGCGCCAGAAGACAGAGCGGGTGACCAGCCTCAGCTCGACCGCGCCTCCAGCAACGAGCCGCGTCCGGAGAAAGCAACTGCCTCTAGAGACGGTCAAACCGAGATTGCCCAGCCGGCCGCCCTGGCGCCTGACACCGCCGTCTCCTCCGATCCTCCGAACCCGGATGCCGCCTCCTAAGCTGCCGTCTTTGCCTTCGCTTTATCTGCCTTAGTAATCTTTGACAAACTTTGTTAAATTCGAACAATTCCACCCGCGGGCTGTATCTTGAATTTCTACTTGATGATTCGGCCAAGGGCCTATGTAAATATTCATCCGAGTTCTATCTTTCCTTGCTCATTGCCCTTTTGGCTTTTCCCTTTGCCGCCTTCCCTTAGTCGCTGCCTTGCCAGTCGGACAACTGCTCTGCGGACTGCCGCTGGATCAAACGATTGGCTACTTTGGGAAGGCAAGTACTCGGCCATTTTAGAGTCTCTTTAACAAGTTGGATGGAAAGCGGCAAGCTGACTACTAAAGAGTTGGCTGTCCTTAATGGAGGCTAGTAGAAAACGGCAAGCCGACTTCTCATGAGTCGGCTTTTTGCTTCAAAGATGCTGGAGGCCGTCTTACGCTATGTTCGTGCTTTGGGTCCTTAGCCATTTTTCATGTGGGCGCCCGTTCTTCCTCACTCCTGCCAACCAAACAGTCGCTCTGCGAGCTGCGGTTTTGACAGGAGACGGATTAGGCACCGCAAACTACTTGTCTGACTGCGGGAAGCACCTCATAGCGCGAGGCGGCGAGTCCCCGGGCTGACTAGTCGAGTTCGGTGCCAAGCGGCATTAACAAAGAGTACTATACTCGAAGGCATAATTCTTATCATACAGATAACAAAAAAAGGCAGTCCCCGAGCTCGTCTCGGGGGGCCCAAAGTCTTGGTACTTTAATACAAAGGGTAGCATGATACATACTGCTTCAACTGTAAAATCTTCGGAGAAGATTTGCATTCCACGGGCATTCTGTCTCTTTGCCGGAGTCGTCCCTTTTGCGTGCTCGGGGCTTCTGAGCATCGATCAGGTAGTAGGAGTCGTTTCCTAGGACCTTGCTGACAATGAAGGGGCCCTCCCAAGGTGCCGACAGCTTGTGTTGGCCGGCTGTTCGCTGGATCAGTCGGAGCACAAGGTCGCCCTCTTGGAAAGATCTTGGCCTGACCTTCCTATTGTAGTATCGGCGCAGACTCTGCTGGTAGATGCTGGACCGGCTGAGTGCCAACAACCGGCCCTCTTCCAGCAGATCAACGCCGTCTTGACGTGCTTCTTCTGCTTCTTCCTCGGTGTACATGGTGACTTGCGGGGAGTCGAACTCTATGTCCGTCGGGATGACGGCTTCGGCACCATAGACAAGGAAGAAGGGTGTGAAGCCGGTTGACTTGTTTGGAGTCGTGCGCAGACTCCAGAGGACGGCTGGCAATTCGTCAAGCCAACAGCCGGCCAAACGCTCCAGTGGTTCGACCAGTCGAGGCTTTATGCCAGACAGGATGAGGCCATTTGCTCGCTCTACCTGGCCGTTTGACTGCGGATGGGCAACGGACGCTAAGTCCAGTCGGATGCCCTGAGTTGCGCAAAAACGGGCCAAGGCACCTTTGGCAAAATTTGTGCCGTTGTCGGTGATGATGCTGTGCGGTATGCCATACCGAGTCGTGATGTCGGTGATGAAGGTCACTGCAGTCGGACCATTCAACTTCTTGATGGGCTTTACTTCTATCCACTTGGTGAACTTGTCCACCGCGACAAGTAAGTGAGTTAGACCGCCTCATGTTGTTTTGAATGGTCCCACCATGTCCAGGCCCCAAACCACAAAGGGCCAGGCAATGGGGATAGTCTTGAGTGCGGAAGCCGGCTGATGTGGCTTGGAGCGGAACATCTGGCACCCCTTGCACTTTTGGACTAACTCTTTGGCCTCTTCCAGGGCAGTTGGCCAGAAAAAACCGTGTCGGAAGGCTTTGGCGACGAGTGCTCTCGAGGCCGCATGGTGGCCGCACTCGCCTTCATGAATGTCTCTGAGAATTGCTTGGCCTTGCTTTGGCTCGACGCAGTGCTGGTAGACCCCAGTGACACTGCGCCTGACCAGCTCGCTGTTGACTATGGTGTAGGCTGCCGCTCGGCGTTGTACTTGCCGAGCCAGGATTTCATCAATTAGCAGTTCTTTGCTTACTAGGAACTTGAGGATGGGCTGGGCCCATGAGGGTGCTGTTATTTCTTCAACCATCAGTACTGCGACTTGGACGAGGGCGACTGGGCTGGGAGGTGGCGGGCTGGAGTCCCCATCAGCTTGTTGACTTGACGATGTCCCTGGGCCGACTGGAGCAGTCACCGGGCCGAGTTCTGGAGTCTTAGGCCTGGCCGCTGCAATCCCCGGGCCGGGTTCTGAAGTCCCTGGGCCGGCTTTGACTGCAGCACTCTTGGAGTCAGATCCGACTTCTTCGGGTGGAGTCGGCACAAAGATTGAGTCTGACTCTGGTGAAGGCTTGATATACGGCTTGAGGAGGCGCCGAAGGGCGACGCCGGATGGTATTGCTTGGCGGGTGGACCCGAATCGTGCCAAGGCGTCTGCTTGGTTGTTGTCGTTCCTTGGCACGTGGAGGAACTCGCACCCCTCGAAATATCTGCTGAGTTGCTGCACAAGGAAGCGGTAGCTCGCCATGTTTGCGTCCTTGGCGTCCCAATCACCAGATGATTGCTGGACCACCAAGTCAGAGTCGCCATAACACAGGATCCGGCGAATGCCGAGTTCTTTGGCAAGCCGGAGCCCGTGGATGAGCACCTCGTACTCGGCCACGTTGTTGGAGGCGGCAAAATGGATCTGCAGCGCATATCTGAGCTTGTCGCCCTTGGGGGAAGTGAGGACAACGCCGGCTCCCAGGCCGGTGCGCATCTTGGAGCCATCGAAGTGCATCCGCCAATGGGTGGAGTCAGGCGCTGGCGGCAGATACTGGGTCTCGGCCCAATCGACGAGGAAGTCGGCCAGTGCTTGCGACTTGATGGCGGTGCGGGGCTTGTAGTAGATGGTGTAGGGAGCCAGGTCGATGGCCCATTTGGCCACTCGGCCAGAAGCATCTCGGCTTCCGATGATCTCGGCTAGTGGGGCTGTGCAGACCACAGTGATTGGATGCTCCTGGAAGTAAGGCTTCAATTTCTTGGCGGATAAATGCACGCTGTAGCACATCTTCTGGTAGTGGGGGTAGTTCTGCTTGGAGGCCGGCAGTACTTCGCTCAGGTAATATACCGGTCTCTGGATAGGTAGCGCCTTGCCTTCCTCCTTGCGCTCGACTACAATGACTGTGCTGACTACCCGGCTGGTAGCGGCAATGTATAGGAGCATAGGCTCTTTGGGAGTCGGAGCCGCCAGCACAGGGGGAGTAGTCAACATTTTCTTCAGTTGGAGAAAGGCCTCGTCCGCCTTGGGAGTCCATTCAAAAAAGGTTGTCTTCTTCATGAGCTGATACAAGGGGAGAGCCTTCTCGCCCAGCCGACTGATGAATCGGTTGATGGACGCCAAACAACCGGTGAACTTCTGCACATCTAACAGTCGTATGGGTGCTTCCATCCTCTCGATGGCCTTGATCTTCACAGGGTTGCAGTCTATGCCGCGTTCAGATACCAGGAAACCAAGGAGCTGGCCGGCTGGTACTCCGAAGACGCACTTCTCGGGGTTGAGCTTGATCTGGAATCGGCGCAGGTTCTCAAAGGTTTCCTTGAGGTCTTCCAACAGTGTCCCCCGTTTTTCCGTCTTCACAACCACGTCATCCACATAGACGTGGGCATTTCTGCCGAGTTGCTTGAGGAGACACTTCTGCATGCAACGCTGAAAGGTGGCGGCGGCATTCCTCAAGCCAAATGTCATGGTCAGGTAGCAAAAGGCACCAAACGGCGTGATGAAGGCGGTCTTCAGTCTGTCAGCCGGGTTCAGCTTGATCTGGTGATATCCAGAATATGCATCTAAGAAACTCAACAACTCGCATCCGGCTGTGGAGTCTATCACCTGATCAATTCTCGGTAGAGCAAATGGGTCCTTGGGACAGGCTTTATTGAGGCTTGTTTAGTCGATACACATCCGCCACTGCTTGTTCTTCTTCAGCACCAGTACTGGGTTTGCTAGCCACTCTGGAAAAAATACTTCCATAATGAAGCCGGCTGCCAGGAGCCGGGCTATCTCTTCTCCGACAACTCTTCTCTTCTCTTCCGAAAGGCGGCGCAAGGGCTGCCTGACGGGCTTCACATCAGACCGGACATGTAATTTGTGCTCGGCGAATTCCGTCGGTACACCTGGCATGTCTTTAGGGGACCATGCAAAGATGTCTCGGTTCTCACGGAGGAAATCGACGAGCTCGCCTTCCTATTTGCTGTCAAGGTTTGTACCCATGACAGCATACCTCTCTGGGTGCTCCGGGTCCAAAGGTATCTTCTTCGTTTCTCTGGCCGGCTTGAATGATCCTTCTGCTTCCGACTCCTTGGGGTCGGGCGACAACTCGGGCTGCTTGCCGGCCATCGCCACAACCCGATCAAGAAGTCGTTTCTCAGCCGCGATCACCAAGGACTCGGCCAGCCGACTGCTTTCGGCCACGCAAGCGAACGACTTTCTGTAGTCACCGGCCACGGTTAGAATTCCCTTGGAACTCGGCAACTTCATCTTGAGGTAGGCGTAGTGGGGGACCGCCATGAACTTGGCCAAAGCAGGTCGGCCAAGCAACGCATGGTACGGGCTTTCAAGGTCCACCACTTCAAACCAAACTGGCTCTCGGCGAAAATGATCTTTGTCCCCAAAGAGGACATCTATCAGGATCTTGCCGATTGGTGAGCAGGAAAGGCCGGGAACAATGCCGTGGAACACAGTCCGGCTGCTCTGAAGCTGTCTTCGCTTGATTCCTAACTTCTCCATAGTATCCTTGTACAGGATGTTGATACTGCTGCCTCCGTCTATCAGCACTCGCGAGAAGCGAGCGGCCCGCCTATCTGTGGCGAGTGTGGCGCCTAAGACAAGGGCGTAGGAGCCCGGATTCGGCATCACCTCTGGGTGATCATCTCTGCTCCAACTGATAGGCCTTTCGGACCAGTGCATGAACTCTGGAGTGCTTGACGCGACTGCGTCCACCTCTTGCTGCTACTGGCGCCTGCTGCGTCGATCGTCAGCCACACTGGTGAACACCACATAGGCTCCATGTTCATCTGGGAACTCGTCTTGTATCGCGTCGACTGGCCTGACAGCCGGCTGCTGGGGCGGTGGTGGACGAGGCGGCCCAGCAGGCGGGGGAGGGAG
Source organism: Triticum dicoccoides (assembly GCF_002162155.2). Lineage (NCBI taxonomy): Eukaryota > Viridiplantae > Streptophyta > Magnoliopsida > Poales > Poaceae > Triticum > Triticum dicoccoides. The sequence continues at coordinate 219,947,670 of NC_041393.1, read as the reverse complement.
TAAGCCGTCTCCCTTGGCGATTCTAGTCAGCCAGTGGCATTTCCGAGTGGTGTGGTTCGACGGCTTCGCGCCACTGTGGAACTTGCAGGGGCCATCCAGGGTCTACTCGTAGGAGAAGGCCGGCAACCAATTGGACTTGCCGCCCTTCTGCCGCTTGGTCGAAGGCTGTCCCTTCGGCTATTGGTCTTCGACTGTCGCCACTTGCCGGCTGTTGGAAGCCGGCTGCGGGGCCTTGCACTTGTGATCGTTCTGCTGCTGCCGCCGACTGGTGTCTCTAGCCGGAGTTCTTGGAGCCTGAGGGGCGACTTTGCCAGTCGCACTGACTTGAATCTCCGCCTTCATGGAGGAGTCGGCCGTGGCGTACTTGTCTGCTGTGATCAGCAGCTCATCGAGGGTCTCCGGCTCGTCGCAGAGGAGCTTGTGCTTGAGGAGGGTGCCTTCTCTGCACCCGGCAGTAAAGTACTCAATAGCCTGCACCTCGTGCACGCCCTCGCAGGAGTTCCGGAGCTCGGCCCAGCACATGAGGTAGTTGCGAGTGGACTCGTCGGGGCCTTGCACGCACAAGGAGAGTTGGCAAGGCTTGGGAGGTCGCTTGTATGTGCTCGTGAAGTTGCGGACGAAGGCCTTGGTGAAGTCGACCCAGCTGTTGATGCTGCGAGGCTTCAGACTGTTCAACCATGTCCGGGCTGTGCCCTGGAGCATGAGCGGGACATATCTTACAGCAACACGCTTGTTGCCGTTCGCTATGTTGACGGCTGTGGAGTAATCAATCAGTCAGTCCTCCGGCTTCACGGTGTCGGTGTATTTGGGCGTGTCTCGAGGGAGCGTGAACCCTTTGGGAAAGGGCTCATCTCGGATGCGGGGTCCGAAACAGGGAGGACCCAGCTCGTCCTCTTCTTCCAGCGCCAGGGATCAGTGGCGTCGGTCGATCCGGTGGCGGGCATCGTTCTCTGGCGGGCATCGTTCTCTCCGACTCCCTCTCGGCGGCCAAGGCGGTCGCCGATAGTCGGATGCTCTACGGGCGGCGGGGAGACTCGCCTTTCTCTGTGAGGAGGGGGAGGCAGATAGTCGTCCCGCCGTTCCACCGCTTTGGGGCGGCCGTCTTGGTCGCGTTCAATGGTGATGCGAGTCGGACTGTGGCTGACAGTCGGTTCCTTGTCTTTCTTTCGGTGGACCCCACCAGTCGGTGTCCGAGACGTCGCGCCTTGATCTCGGCGGGGTGGCGGGTCGTCATTTTGTCGCCGCGGCGCCTCCGTGCGGCAGCCGGCTTCGTTCTACGCGGCAGCCGCATCGAGGAGCTGCTGAACTAGCTCTGTCATCAGGCGGCGCTCTTCGCCCTCGAAGTTGTCGAGCTCATCCGCCTCCGCCTGGGCGGCGCGGATGTTCTCCGCAGGCGTGGCATACACAGGGCGATCGGCCCCGAACAGATTGGCAATTGCCACGCCGCGCTGCCGGATTGCGCCTAGGCGGCTAGGACCAGTCGGAGCCGGCGAGCCGCCCACGGAGCGGTCCATCTCGCGTTGATAGGCTTCTGACAAGCGTCTCATGCTTGCCAGCTTCTTTGCACCCTCGATAAGCTGAAGGCGGCGCGCCTCCAGCGTCTCGGCGTCAGCATCCCCCGAAATCGGCGCGGTGAGGTCTCGCAGAGCTGCATCGAACGGGTCGTGCGCTCCCTCGCCGGAACGCTCGCCGTGGTCGAGGACGAGGACCTCCGTGATGGTGCTTCCGCCGCTCTCCGCGCAAGGGAGCGGCTCATCGTAGACCACCACATTGGTGGGGAACGCGTCGAGCGACGCAATGTCGGAGTCGACCAGCATCGGGTCGGTGGATCCTATGCACTCCAGATCCATGGCAGGCTCACCGGCGACGTGAAGTTGGTCGAGGAGACCCGCGAGGAGGCTATCGGGGCCGCTCGTGCCTGCGCCGGACGCAGGCTCATCGGAGAGGCGAACCTCGCCAATAAGCTCGGCGAGGCAGCTGGCCGCGCAGGCGATCTCAGCACCGTGCAGCGCGTCGGCACAGACTCCATCTGGCGTGCCGGGCTGGCTGTGCTCACCAGGGAGAAAAAGGGTTCCCGCCCAGAGCAGGTCTCCGGACGATGGTGCACCTCGCCCCACGGTGGGCGCCAAATGTCGGGGGTTGGGTACGACATATGCCAAAGGATGGCTTATCATGGTGGGAGCGAGTAGAACGTCGTCGGTGCCCGGAAGCGGGATGAGGCGAAGACATGCACGCCGGCGGATATTACCCAGCTTCAGGGCTCTCCGTGGAGATAACACCCCTACTGCTGCTCTGCGGGGTTTCCGCATGGTCACTATGGCAAAGTGAGTACAATGGTGCTCCTGGAGCTATTTCTGGAGGTAGGAGAGGGCAAGGCTAGCTCTCTCCTTCCTATATTCTGGGGTCTAGTGCTATCTGGGTCCGGACCCTTTGCATGGGCTCTCATGGGGGTTTATATAGGCCTACCCCCAGGGGTACAACGGTAATCCGGCTGGGCGTAGGCCCCAGTTGTCTGTCTCTCAGGCCGTCATTCTCTCCGCCGACTACTGGGGTCCACCGACTGGCGGGCCCCGCGGACAGGCCTAGCACTATAGCGGTGCTTCTGATGACGCTGGCTTGGTCATGGGGTCATGGCAACAGTGCTGCCGCCTGGCGGGCGTTTACTGTCGCCATTCCCCGTCTTGTCTGATTAATGATGTGCGGGGCCCATGGGAGGGGCCGGCCGACTCCAGGGGGCCGACTCCCACGGGTCCGTCTTCAGGGCGAGCTCGCCGTCTTCTGTCTACCCGCTGACAGGCGGTCCCGCCGTCCTTGGGTCGTACAGGCAGGCGTCGTGGGCACAGTGCGCCGCCCACCAAGGCTGAGGTCAGGACCGGCATGGCAACAGTGCCGCGCCATGATGGAGATCTCCAGCGATATGGCGCACTGTAGCCATGCTGGTCCTTCGTTGGCAGGGTAGAGACGGCCACGCTGCGACCGTCCCCCGCCCTGTCCACCGCGGCGAAGGTAGGGGGTGGTTGAAGTCGCTAACCGACTACCCTCAGCCGGCTTCTCTAGAAGTCGTCAGCTGAGACTCGGCATATCTTGGAGTCGGTTCTGGGACTCGGCAGATCTTGGAGTCGGCTCTGGGACTTGGCATGTCTGGGAGTCGTCCCTGGGACTCGACATATCTGGGAGTCGGTTCTGGGACTTGGCGGATCTTGGAGTCGGTTCTGGGACTCGGCAGATCTTGGAGTCGGCTCTGGGACTCGGCATGAGGGGCGCAGCCTGTCCCGATGTCTTGAAAGGTTCTGGGGCTCGGGTTGGCCTACCCATGGCCCATTACTCCGACAGTGATGCATCACAGTAGAGATAAGTATTTCCCTTAGTTAAGAACCAAGGTATCAATCCAGTAAGAGAAACGCGCAAGTCCCCAATAGACGCACCTGCACAAACAATCAAACACTTGCACCCAACACGATAAAGGGGTTGTCAATCCCTTCATGGTCACTTGCAAATTTAAGATCTGATAGATATAAATAAAACTAAACAAAAGATAAAATATTTTTGGGTTTTTTGGTTTATAGATCTGAAAATAAAAGATTATAAAATTGTAGATCGAAACTAATATGATGGAAATATACCTGAGGGGCATAGGTTTCACTAGAGACTTCTCTCATGAAGGCAAATAATACGATGGGTGAACAAATTACTATCGAGCAATTGATAGAAAAGCGTAAAGTTATGATGATATCCAAGGCAATGATTATGTAATACATGCATCACGTCCGTGTGAAGTAGACCGACTCCTGCCTGCATCTACTACTATTACTCCACACATCGACCGCTATCCAACATGCATCTAGAGTATTAAGTTCATAAAGAACGGAGTAACGCCTTAAGTAAGATGACATGCTGTAGAGGAATAAACTCAAGCAATATGATGAAAACCCCATCTTTTTATCCTTGATGGCAAAAATTCAATACGTGTCTCGCTACCCCTACTTTATCACTGGGTGAAATCACGCAAGATTGAACCCAAAGCTAAGCACCTCTCCCATTGCAAGAAAAACCAATCTAGTTGGCCAAACCGAACCAATAATTCAAAGAGAATTGCAAAGATATCAAATCATACATATAACAATTCAGAGAAGATTCAAATAATATTCATAGATAAGCTGATCGTAAATCCACAATTCGTCGGATCTCGACAAACACATCGCAAAGAAGATTACATCGGATAGATCTAGAAGAACATCGAGGAGAACATGGTATTGAGAATCAGAGAGAGAGAATAAGTCATCTAGCTACTAGCTATGGACCCGTAGGTCTGTGGTAAACTACTCACGCTTCATCGAAAGGGCAATAGAGTTGATGTAGATGCCCTCTGTGATCGTATCCCCCTTCGGCAAGATGCCGGAAAAGGCCCCAAGATGGGATATCACGGGAACAGAAGATTGCGGCGGTGGAGAAGTGTTTTCGTGGATGCTTTTGGTGGTTCTGGACTATATGCGAATATATAGGAGGAAGAGGTAGGTCAGGAGGTCATCGAGGGGCCCACAAGGTAGGTACGCGCCCTCCACCCTTGCCGCCGCCTCATGGCTCTTCTGACTTGCACTCCAAGTCCCCTGGGTGTCTTCTGGTTCAAGAAAAATCATCGTGAAATTTTATTCCATTTGGACTCCGTTTAGTATTCCTTTTCTGCCAAGCTCAAAAACAAGGAAAAAATAGAAACTGGCACTAGGCTCTAGGTTAATAGGTTAGTCCCAAAAATAATATAAAATAGCATATTAATGCATATAAAGCATCCAAAACAGATAATATAATAGCATGGAACAATAAAAAATTATAGATACGTTGGAGACGTATCAAGCATCCCCAAGCTTAATTCCTACTCATCCTCGAGTAGGTAAATGATAAAAATAGAATTTTTGATGTGGAATGCTACCTAACATATTTATCCATGTAATTTTCTTTATTGTGGCATGAATGTTCAGATCCATAAGATTCAAAACAAAAGTTTAATATTGACGTAAAAACGATTATACTTCAAGCATACTAATAAAGCAATTATGTCTTCTCAAAATAACATGGCCAAAGAAAGATATCCCTACAAAATCATATAGTCTAGCTATGCTCCATCTTCATCAAACAAAGTATTCAAATCATGCACAACCCCGATGACAAGCCAAGCAATTGTTTCATACTTTTGATATTCTCAAACTTTTTCAACTTTCACGCAATACATGAGCATGAGCCATGGACATAGCACTATAGGTGGAATAGAATATGGTGGTTGTGGAGAAGACAAAAAAAGAAGGAGATAGTCTCACATCAACAAGGCATATCAACAGGCTATGGAGATCCCATCAATAGATATCAATGTGAGTGAGTAGGGATTGCCATGCAACAGATGCACTAGAGCTATAAGTTTATGAAAGCTCAAAAAGAAACAAAGTGGGTGTGCATCCAACTCGCTTGCTCATGAAGACCTAGGGCAATTTGAGGAAGCCCATCATTGGAATATACAATCCAAGTTCTATAATGAAAAATTCCCACTAGTATATGAAAGTGACAACATAGTAGACTCTCTATCATGAAGATCATGGTGCTACTTTGAAGCACAAGTGTGGAAAAATGATAGTAGCATTGCCCCTTCTCTCTTTTCTCTCATTTTTCATTGATGGGCTTCTTGGCCTCTTTTATTTTTTGTGGGCTTCTTTGGCCTATTTTATTTATTTTTGTAAAGTTCGAGACACATCCCAACTTGCGAGGGAATCATAGCTTCCATCATCCTTTTCTCACATGGGACAATGCTCTAATAAGATAATCATCACACTTTTATTTACTTACAAACCAAGAATTACAACTCGATAGTTAGAACAAATATGACTCTATATGAATGCCGCTGGCGGTGTACCGGGATGTGCAATGATCTAGCGTAGCAAATGACATAAAAAATGGACAAGCCATGTAAACATCATGCTAGCTATCTTACGATCATGCAAAGTAATAAGACAATGATGGAACGTGTCATAATAAAACAGAATGGTGGAAGTTGCATGAAAATATATCTCGGAATGGCTATGGAAATTCCATAATAGGTAGGTATGGTGATTGTTTTGAGGAATGTAATAGGTGTGTGTATGGTGAGGGAGTCCTGGATTAGGGGGTATCCGGACAGCCGGACTATGTACTTTGGCCGGACTGTTGGACCGTGAAGATACAAGACTCAAGACTCCGTCCCGTGTCCGGATGGGACTCTCCTTCGCGTGGAAGACAAGCTTGGCGATCCAGATATTAGATCTCCTTCTTTGTAACCGACTCTATGTAAACCCTAGCCCCCTCCGGTGTCTATATAAACCGGAGGGTTTAGTCCATAGAGAAACAATCATAATCATCATAGGCTAGCTTCTAGGGTTTAGCCTCTATGATCTCGTGGTAGATCAACTTTTGTAATACTCATATCATCAAGATCAATCAAGCAGGAAGTAGGGTTTTACCTCCATCGTGAGGGCCCGAACATGGGTAAAACATCGTGTCCCTTGCCTCCTGTTACCATTAGCCTTAGACGCACAGATCGGGGGCCCCTACCCGAGATCCGCCGGTTTTGACACCGACATATGGCACCGGTGAAAGTTGTGCGGTACTAGAGAGGCCAACAATGGTGGAAGGGTGAGAGTGCGTATAATCCAAGGACTCAACATTAGTTATAAAGAACTCACATACTTATTGCAAAAATTTATTAGTCATCAAAACAAAGTACTACGCGCATGCTCCTAGGGGGATAGATTGGTAGGAAAAGACCATCGCTCGTCCCCGAACGCCACTCTTACGGAAGACAATTAATAAATAAATCATGCTCCGACTTCATCACATAACGGTTCACCATACGTGCATGCTACGGGAAACACAAACTTTAACACAAGTATTTCTACAATCCACAATAATTCACTAGCATGACTCTAATATCACCATCTTTATATCTCAAAACAATCATAAGGAATCAAACTTCTCATAGTATTCAACGCACTTTATATGAAAGTTTTTATTATATCCCTCTTGGATGCCTATCATATTAGGACTAAATTCATAACCAAAGCAAATTACCACGCTATTTAGAGAGACTCTGGAAATAATATAAGTGAAGCATGCGAGTTTAATAATTTCTATAAAATAAAACCACCAGTAACAAGCGCGCCATCACGCTGGACTGTGAAGTCACTAGCAGCGCTGTGCCGGGCGAGATCGTCGTGGAGACGGTGGAGTTCTTGACGGTGTCACCGGCCATGATGACTGGACCTCAGGCGGACAAAGAGATGGTCATCACTGTTTGCATTGACGAGAGCTTTTGATCGATCCAATAATGTTGACCGGATATGCATGCGCTGGCTGAATTGACCTTATTGTCGATCTGCTAATCTACTTATGCTAATGCAATGTTTAGTTTAGTTGGTAAGAATTAGGGGTGTGGTTTCACTTCAACCGTGTTAAACTTTGATGATTGTGAGAACCATGTCCTAATCAGATTCTTGTGTCATGTTAGCCTTTATCTTAGTTACTCCGTGCCAATTAATTAGTACTCTGTCTCATAATGTAAAATGTTTTTTTGACACTATACTATTATCGGAAAATGTCTTACATTATGAACTGAGGGAGTACTTCATACATAGATGTGTCGTAAAATCATTAATCCAAAATGTGAGCTGTTGTAATATTACAAGAGCACCTTCACAACAAACCAACAATTTGGAGACCAAAAAGTGGTTTTAGGGGTGGTGAGATAATGTTCTGCAGAAAATTTTCTGCTTTTCTAGCAGACTAAAAGTTGGAGACTAAAATTTTGGTATTTTTATTCTAGAACCCATATTCATGCATATGCAATGTTGTAAATAACATTCCTTTCAAATTAATCAAGACAAATAAAACACTAATAGTACTTAATCATTAGACAGTTCATCAATCTTTAACCCCAATTTCAACATGATTGTTCGTCAATTGTAACACACAATGCATCAAACATCAAACACCAAACATACAAATAGAATTAGTGGTCTTGTTGCCTATTCCGTGTCCATCGCTCCTGTGTGATAACTTGTTTGGGATTTTCGTGAGTATCCGCATTTTGAATTTTATGGTGAACTGAACAAAGTGTCAATGTTGTCTTCCCTTCTACGTGGATGCAGCACCCTTCGCATGAACTCATAGTAGGAGTAATTCAAATTTGACCAAGCTGCTCAATGATCATGTTGGACAATATCACGGCGGCAAACATGATGTACCAAAGGGTTTCTTTGTCAAAGAACCGAGCCAGTCCTTGCACAATAGCAAACTGGGGTTGCAAAATCTCAAATGCAACCTCCACATCCTTCCTAGCAGCTGCTTGAGCACTATGGAAAGGCTTAGTTCCTCGGGCTCAATTCAATCGAACACCTTGCAGGCACTAAACTCAATTTTGTCCAGCGTAGCTCGCCTGGCTGACTAAGGAAGGACATGGACATGTGTGAGTATGGGCATTTCTTTCTTTTTCCGTTTCTTGGTTTGACCGATTTCTTTCCGTTTTCCTCCTTATTTCTCCTTTCGTTTGTTTCCTACTTCCATTTTTCCTATTTATTTTCTTTTTATTTTTAAATTAATAGTTTTTTAATTAATGTTATTTTTAAAAATTGTGAACCTTTTTAAAAAATCACAATAGCAATGAACAAGATCATGGCGGCAAACATTGTGTACCAAATGATTTCTTAGTCAAAGAACCGAGTTGGTCCTTGCACAATAGCAGACTGGGGTTGCAAAATCTCAAATGCAATATCCACATCGTTCCTACTAGCTGCTTGAGCGCTATGGAAAGCCTTATCTCTCCTGGATCAATTCGATCGAACACCTTGCAGGCACCGAACTCAATTCCGTCCGGCGTAGCTCATCGGGGCCGAGACGGTCGTCGGGCGACTAGGAAAGGATATGGGCACATGTGAGTATGGGCCTTTTTTTACCTTTTCCTTCTCCTAGTTTGACAGACTTCTTTCCGTTTCCCTCCTTATTACTCATTTTGGTTGTTTTTACTTCCTTTTATTTTAATTTCCTTTTTATTTTTAAATTCATGATTTTTTAATTAATGATATCTTTTAAAAAAGTGCAGCTTTTTAAAAATTCACAAATATTTTTTTTTGTATTTTCAACAATTGTAAGAATGTATATATGTGGACATTCAAAAAATCGTGAACATTTTCTTAATTTGTTTGAAAGTCTATATGCACAAGCATTTTTTTAATCATGAACATGTTTTAAAATACGTGAACATTTTTAAGGTCGTGATTTTTGTATATCCACAAACAATTTAGAATTCATTAAAATATAAATCCGTGAATATTTTTTATTTCATAATAATTTTTGAAAATTTGTGATGTTTTTTGACTAAAACAGTAGGCTTAAATAGGCTAGATGAAAAATCGAGCGAAAAATAAAAAACTCAAGAAGCACAAGAAGAGCTACATGGGTGGTGGTTTGGCCCACACTATAGGGAAATTCATGCTTAGAGCGTCGAATAGGAGCTCCCAGGATGAAGCTAACCACTTCACTGATGAATGAACAGGATTATGAAGCTTCACAAAAAAACAAATTTTAGAGTTGATGCTGCCATCTAATCATGATCATGTACTCTTTTGTTGTAGATCATGCACTTGTTCCGTTGTTTTTGTTTGTGAGTTTTGAAGAACACATGGTTGTGAGATCTGAAGTTTTTGCGAGTTCTAAACGTCAGAACTTTTAGTGGATTGAACGTTCAACTCGTAATTTGCAGAACAGGAGTCGAGCACAACAGCATTTGTGGCGAACATATACTCTGACTTCTGTTATCGTTGATAGTGGAACCTAATCCCTTTCAAGGATCGTATGGAAAACAAAAACACACTCTGATCACACAGAAGTATATCATGCATGGTCCCTCCATCCCAAATTATTTTCTTACATTTGTGGATTTTCTAAATATAGATGTATCTTGACATGAAATTTGTCTAGATACATTCGTATCTAACCGAATCTAAGACAAATATTTAGGGATGAAAGTAATATTAATTAGATATTTTTATTGAGATGACACACAATTATGAGAAAACAAGGATTGAGCATCATTATACTGTGATATCATATCATATTAAATGATATACTAGTATGTGTAATGTATGGCAATAAATTAGGTCACTATGATATCAATCTATGATAATATTAAATGATGTGCTAGTGTGTCATGTACGAAAGTAAATTAGATCAATATGATACCAGTTTATGCGTTATGCATTGTAATATGATACCAATCTATGCATTACCCATAGTGGGGGAGTAACTATGGCTAGTAACATGCATACATTACTAGTCTATATTACTACATGTCTACCTCTATAGTGGGGAGTAATGAAGGAAATATGCCCTAGAGGCAATAATAAAGTTGTTATTTATATTTCCTTATATCATGATAAATGTTTATTATTCATGCTAGAATTGTATTAACCGGAAACTTAGTACATGTGTTAATACATAGACAAAACAGAGTGTCCCTAGTATGCATGTACTTGACTAGCTCGTTAATCAAAGATGGTTATGTTTCCTGACCATAGACATGTGTTATCATTTGATGAACGGGATCACATCATTAGAGAATGATGTAATGGACAAGACCCATCTGTTAGCTTAGCATAATGATCGTTTAGTTTTATTGCTATTGCTTTCATCATGACTTATACATGTTTCTCTGACTATGAGATTATGCAACTCCATACCGGAGGAACACCTTGTGTGCTATCAAACGTCACAACATAACCGGGTGATTATAAAGATGCTCTACAAATGTCTCCAAAGGTGTTTGTTGGGTTGGCATAGATCGAGATTAGGATTTGTCACTCCGTGTATCGGAGAGGTATGTCTAGGCCCTCTCGGTAATGCACATCACTATAAGCCTTGCAAGCAATGTGACTAATGAGTTAGTCACGGGATGATGCATTACGGTACGAGTAAAGAGACTTCCTGGTAACGAGATTGAACTAGGTATGATGATACCGACGATCAAATCCTGGGCAAGTAACATACCGATGACAAAGGGAACAACATATGTTGTTATGCGGTTTTGAAAGTGCAATCATGCCCTTAATCATATTTTGATGTTGATGACAACACATATGCTCGGGACTAATCATGTTTATCAAGTATATCTCAGGATTATGTTTCAAAGACCGTGTGCATGGATCATGACTAGGGATAAAAAGCATATAACTCAAGAATGGAGATACAAGATGTTGACTTCATATATGGTTTGTTCTTGAGTATAGGGATCCCGCACTATTAAGAGGGGATCGATGGATCTAGTGAAAAACTTGCTCAAAAGCTACTATTTCTATACCTTGCCTTTAGACGTCCGGTGTTCTACGGACGTCCAGTCCTTCTTGATTGCCCGGACGTCCGGCCACTTCCGGACGTCCGGCGTTCCACAACAGAAGCATTTCTACGGATGTCCGGAACTCTCCGGACGTCCGACACTTTCACAACAGAAGCATTTTTACGGACGTCCGGACCCTCCGGTCGTCCGTGCTCTGGATGTCCGGCCTAGCTTGGACGTCCGTATCCTGTACACTGGGTTGTGGGTCACACTTTTCACAGCGGCCGGTCGTCCGATGACTGCCGGACGTCCGGACCTATTTGTGCCTCCGGACGTCCGACGTTCTCCGGACGTCCGGCCCATCCTGTACCCCAAACGGTCACTTCTACCCACCACCTATATATATACCTTTCCCTTCCACGGGATAAGGTTGACCATTCACTTTAAGCTCATCAAGAACACTCCTCACTCTCTCTCTCTCTCTCTCATTCATCCACACCAAATCCTAGATTCCCAAGCGTTCTAGGAGCATTTGAGAGAAGTTCTCCAATCAAGTGATAGATCCACTCCTTCACCTTCTTTGAACCAAAGGAATTCGTGACTTGAGCAAGTTTTGAGCTTTTCCCCATCGTTCTTATTACTCTTGGAGGTTGGAGACTCCTAGGCGGTAGGAGTCATTCGGAGAGGAATCGAACATTGTGATTACCCTCGGAAAAGTTTGTGAGGGTTCGGAGACCACCCCAAGGTCTACTACTAGTGGTTGAGAAACGCCTCCGTGGTGTTGTCTGAAAGGGAGAATAGGGTGAGTTTTCGTGGCGTTGGTGTGCCTTCGTGGTAATATCCACCTCTCTAACGGTGACTAGCTTCCCTCCAAGGAAGTGAACATCGGCATACATCCTCGTCACCCGGAGTTGTGGTTATTCCTAACCCTAACTCTCTACTTGTGGTTACTTGTCTCTTTACACTTACGTACATCATATTGTGCTTGCCTACTTACGTGTTTGTGTTGTTAGCTTAGTACTTTGTGCTCACGTGCAATTGTTAGGCTCATCTTCATATTCCGCATTATTGCCTAAAATTGCCAAGTAATAATTAAAATTTGTAATTGTACCTATTCACCCCCCCTCTAGGTCCATCTCGATCCTTTCAATTGGTATCAGAGCCTCGTGCTCTATTCTTGTGGCTTAACCACCCTAGAGCGAGATGAACCCAGATGGGACTCCCCTGGTTGTAGATCCTAAGGATAAAGGCGAGGTTTCTTCTGAAGTCAAGTCCTTTACATCTCAGGATCTAGAACGGGCCCTTGCTAAGCAAAAAGAGGAGCATGATGCTTCTCTTAAGGCCTTGGTCCAACTGAGATTAGCCACGTTGTCCGCGATGCTTGCACCACACTCAAGTGGTGTGGGTTCGAGGCCAACCGTGCCTACATCATCACTTGGTTAACAACCTCCTAGCAGTGAACACGCCAGTGTTCCTTGGCTTTATGCAAGACCTCAGGTTGAGAAACCAAGATATAATCCTCAAGGCAAACCTCCTTTACTTAGTGCTACTTCCGATTTTGCTTTGTGGAGAGTTGCTATGCAGGATCATCTTCGACATGGAAATGATGAGATGCTGGAGATCATAGAGTATGGCTATCATGTGGTTGATCCAAAGAACCCCACACCAAGAGAAATATATGACAAGAACCTCAATGACACGGCAATCATGTGTATAAGGAGAGGTATGGATGAAAAGCAAAGGAGACCGTTCATACACATCACAAGTGCCAAGGAACTATGGGAAAGTATTATACGATCCAAGACTGGCACTTCTACCCTCCGGAGTGCTCAATATGAAATTGCCAAGGGGCAATTGCAAAACTTTTGTATGGAAAAAGGTGAAACCCCCAATCAACTCCTTGAGCGTCTCATGACTCTCACTGCGGATATTGAGTCATGTGAGTGTGACAAGACACAAGATGGATTCAACATGACTAAGAGGTTTCTTGTGGATAAGTTGCTTCATGCTCTTGCTCCATATCACCATCAAATGGTGTGGGACATAAGACAACACCATACCTTCAAGGAAATGACTACAGATGACATCATATCCACCTTCCAACTATTTGAAGAGTCAAAGGCTAATGCCACAAAACATCTTGCCATGCATGGTTCCCCATCATCAAAGGTCAATCTTGCATTGAAGGCCAAGCAAGTATGTGAAGATGAGCAAAGTGAAGAAGAAGAAGATGATTATGATGATGAAGATGGTGATGAGATTGAATCCGACGAGGGCCCTTTGTATGAAGACATGGCTCTTTTTGTCAAGAAGTTTAGCGCGGGAAAATTCAAGGGAAGATTTCAAAAGAAGAAAGTAAGAAAATGCTACAACTGTGAAGAAACCAATCACTTCTCCAACGAGTGCCCTTATGAGAAGAGAGAAGATAAACCAATGTTTCCCAAGACCTTTCCCAAGAAGAATCTGCCAAATCCTTTGAACTCCAAGCTCAAGAAGAGAGATGGAAAGGCAATGGTTGCTCAAGAAGAATCTGATCTGGACGATGTTAGTGGTGTTGCCGGAGTTGCTCAAGACTCTCAAAACACTTTGAGGTTAGTAAACAAGAGTGGTGACATGGTCACCTACAACTACACGAAAGATTACAAGGGCAACGCTCACAAGTGCCTAATGGCAAAGGCCATGGTTGAAGAAGGAGAGGACCAAAGCTCTTCTGACAAGGTCAAGGTAACTCCACGATCAAATCCTCCTCTTTTCACACCTTCTACTCCTAGTGATGAGTTTCTTGATGCGGAGGATAGCTATGAGGATGATGATCTAGATGATTCTATGATTGCTAAACTTAATAAGTTCGTGTGCTCCCTCAAAGGAAAGAAACTCACTATGTTTTGTATGCTTATGGAGATGGTGAGTAAGCACACCATCACCATTAAGGAACTCGAAACCCTCGCCACCGAGGAAAAGGAAAAGTGTAAAATCCTTGAGTGGAAAGTCCAATATGAGGAAGCACGAAATGATGAACTATGCTTAAAAATTGGTGCAAATATTGATGTTCACACTAATGATCTTGCCTCCTTGAAAAAGGCTATTGACTCTTGCTATGAGTTAATGAATGATAAAAGTAAGCATGTGAAGTCTCATGCTTCTCTATCTAAGGATTGTGAGCTTCTATCCGTGTCTCTCAAGACTAAGGAAGGAGAGCTCACCGTTCTTAGAAAGAGTTTTGAGACGCTCAAACTTACTTATCTTGAAACTTTAGCCAAGGCTTACTCTTCCCCTATTATAAATGTTGATGCTTGTACTACTAACTCTAGTAGTGATCTAGCATCTATTCTTGAGGAAAATCGTTTTCTCAAGGTTCAAATTGAGAAAGGTCTCATGACATGTGCTCAAGGGCAAAAGAATCTTGATGAGATTTTGAGCCAACACAATGAGGTGTTTGCCAAAGAGGGTCTTTGGTTTGACCCGAGAACAAGCAAGAAGAAGACGTCCTCCCAAAAGTGCACAACTCCTCTAAAAGAAACATTTGTAAGAGAAGGGCACAAGGAGAAAGGTAAGGTTGTGAGTGGGAAGGCCATAAGGGGCATGCCCACTCTCAACAAGCCTAAAGAGTTCATGCCTCCTTCCTATGTTCTTCGTAAGACTAAGGATGGAGAAGTCTTTGCAAAATTTGTTGGTCCTCGAAATGCATTCCGGTTCTATGCTATTTGGGTCCCTAAGACCCTTGTAACTAACTTGAGAGGTCCCATTGCAAAATGGGTGCCTCTAACCAAGTCCTAATTGTGTGTAGGTAAGCTTCTCCGGTGGAGTGAAATGGGTGATTGATAGTGGATGTACAAATCATATGACCGGAGATAGCAAATTGCTCTACGATTTCATGGAAGCTATTCAACCATTCATGAGCATTATGTTTGGTGGAGGTTCAAAAGGACAGGTACTCGGGTTGGGCAAGGTGGCTATCACAAACGACATGTCTCTTGCAAATGTTATGCTTGTCCAATCCCTTAAATACCACTTGCTTTCTGTTCGCCAATTGGCTTCTATTGGTTATGATACACTCTTTGGACTAACGGATGTGAAAGTCTTTAAGAGAGATACTCTCGAAGTGGCTTTTGTTGGAGATTTGGATGGCAACCTTTACACGGTTGATTTCTCGAAAGAGAGCACATTCCATGCAACTTTTCTAATGGCCAAGGCTGACAAGGGGTGGCTATGGCATCGCCAGCTAGCCCATGTCGGCATGAGAAATCTTCAAGATCTCTTAAAGGGGAATCACATCCTTGGACTAACCAATGTCTCTTTTGAGAAAGATCGTGTGTGTAGTGCATGCATAGCCGGGAAGCAACATCAATCAAAGCACCCACCCAAGAACATAGTATCTACTTCAAGGCCCCTGGAGCTCCTTCATGTGGATCTTTTTGGGCCTCCTTCATGGGATAGTCTTGGTGGGAAAAAGTATGGGCTTGTCATTGTTGATGATTACTCAAGATATACATGGGTGTTCTTCCTCAAGTCCAAGGACGAAATGAAGATCACTTTCATTGATTTTGCCAAGCAAGCCCAACGCAAGTTTGACAAAGAAATCCGGGCAATAAGAAGTGATAATGGCTCTGAGTTCAAGAACTATATTTTGGAAGAATTTCTTAGTGATGAAGGGATTGAGCATCAATATTCAGCTACATACACTCCTCAGCAAAAAGGTGTAGCCGAACAGAACAACCGTACACTTGTAGAGATGGCAAGGTCCATGTTGGATGAATACAAGTCACCACATAGTTCTTGGGCCGAAGCTGTCAATACCGCATGCCATGCATCAAACCGGCTCTTCCTCCGCACTATATTGGAAAAGACTCCATATGAGCTTCTAACTGGAAACAAGCCAAATGTCAAGTACTTTCGTGTATTTGGGTGCAAATGTTTCATCCTCAACAAAAGAGAACGGTTAGGAAAATTTCAGTCCAAAACAATTGAGGGTATATTTGTTGGTTATGGATCAAACTCTCACGTCTATAGAGTCTACAACAAATCCAATGGATGTGTTGTAGAAACTTGTGACGTGGTGTTTGATGAATTTAATGGCTCCCATGGGGAGCAAGTTGATCTAAGTGGTGTAGGTGAAGAAGATTCTTCTCAAGACATTTTGACCATGGGTGTTGGTGCACTTCCTCCTATGGAACAAGAACCTCATGATGATGAATAAGAAGATGGAGGTCTCACACATCATCAAACTACTTCAACATCCATACCACTACAAGCTCCTATTGTTCAACCGATACCCTTAGCCCAAGTTGAAGAGGATGATCAAGTCTCTCTTAATGATAATCATCAAGAACAAGATCATCATCAAGAGCAAGAACAAGAAAGTCCAATCATTGATGATGTACCTCAACAAATGCAACATGAACAAGAAGATCTTCCTCCACACGTGAATGATCCATATGTTGAAGATGTGGATGATGGACATGAAGTTGAACCTCGTGAAACCCTCACCTCCATCATGCCTCGAGTGGCCGGTCGTGTTGATGTTGACAAAATCCTCACCGGCATCTCGGAAGGTAGAGTCACTCGTAAACATTTGACAAACTTTTGTGCTCACTTCTCATTTGTGTCTAGTATTGAGCCACTCAAGGTACAAGAGGCATTGATGGACAACGATTGGCTAGTTGCTATGCAAGAAGAGTTGAACAGTTTTGAACGCAACCAAGTGTGGTCATTAGTCAAGAGGCCATCTACCGAGCACAACATCATTGGAACGAAATGGATTTTCAAGAACAAGCAAGATGAAAATGGTGTAATCATCCGCAACAAGGCAAGGTTAGTGGCACAAGGGTACTCACAAGTTGAAGGTTTGGACTTTGGTGAGACCTTTGCCCCCGTTGCACGTCTTGAATCCACTCGCATCTTACTTGCTTATGCCGCTTTCAATGGTTTTACATTACATCAAATGGATGTGAGGAGTGCTTTCCTTAACGGTCCTCTACAAGAAGAAGTATATGTGTCACAACCACCCGGGTTCGTTGATCCCTTTCACAAAGACTATGTGTATAAACTTCATAAGGCTTTGTATGGCCTCAAACAAGCACCTCGTGCTTGGTATGATCATCTGAAGAAGTTTTTACTCGATGATGGTTTTGTGAGAGGGGTGATCGATCCCACTCTTTTTACTAAGAGGGACAAGGGTGATTTGATCCTATGCCAAATCTATGTAGATGACATCATTTTTGGTTCTCCTAACATTCATTTGTGCAAGAAGTTTGCGGCTTCAATGACCAAGAATTTTGAAATGTCACTCAATACGGATTTGAAGTTCTTTCTCGGATTTCAAATTCAACAATTTCAAGAAGGAATTTTCTTATCTCAAGCAAAGTACCTCAAGGACATTCTATAAAAGTTTGGTATGTCTGATGCTAGTCCATGCAAGACACCCATGCCAACCAAAATTACTCTCACTGAAGACACAAATGGTACTCCTTTCGACCCATCTACTTACCGCTCTATGATTGGCTCATTGCTTTATCTTTGTGCATCTAGACCAGACATCATGTTCAGTGTATGCATGTGTGCTAGATTTCAAGCTTTCCCTATGGAAAGTCATCATAAGGCGGTTAAGCATATTCTTAGATACCTTGTTCACACCCCAAAGTTGGGCCTCTGGTACCCCAAGGATGCTAAGTTTGATCTCATTGGGTACACGGCTGCGGATTGGGCTGGAGACAAAGTGGATCGTAAGTCCACATCCGGTGCATGTCAGTTTCTTGGACGATCCTTGGTGAGTTGGTCCTCGAAGAAACAAAATTGTATTGCTCTCTCTACCGCAGAAGCTGAATACATTGCTGCCGTTAGTTGTGCAACTCAGTTGTTATGGATGAGGCAAACTTTGAAGGATTATGGTATCACCTATAGAAATGTGCCTCTTCTGTGTGATAATGAAAGTGCCATCAATATTGTTGAGAACCCCAAAGATCATCTCCGCACCAAACACATTGATATTAGGTATCATTTCTTGAGAGATCATGTTGAAAAGGGTGATATTCACATTGATCACATTGGCACAGATTTTCAACTAGCAGATATCTTCACCAAACCTTTAGATGAAGCAAGGTTCTATCGACTTAGGTGTGAACTTGGTATCTTGGAGCTTGACAACATTATGTGAAATCTAGTACCCATTCATGCATGAATCTAATGTCTTGTCATGATGTAGGCATATACTTAGGGGGAGACATTCAATTCATGAATATTCTCACCCTACTCAATGCATAAAAAGAACCAACACTCTCAAAGTAACCATGGGTCTAGACCTATGGTGCTTTAACATGATGGAGTAGTGACTATGCACTCAAAGTTCAAATCTTTCCGTGTCATGTCATGTCTACTCAGACATTGTGGAATTAGCCACCACTTGTAGTATATGGCTATGATTGGGTAAGGTAGGGTATTAGTTACTACATAAATAAATTTTTACTATGGACGAAAATTGCCTTCTCCTCATCATGATCAGCACTTGCACCTTTGCCTCCTGTCAAACTTCTGGCGTCGGACGTCCGTAGGTTCCGGACGTCCGCGTGGTTCTTCACTGCCGGTCGTCCGTAGGCATCCGGACGTCCATAAATTCTTCTCTGATTACCATCGACCGGTCGTCCGGCCTCTCTGGACGCCCGTAAAATCCACTCTGGTTCCCTTAGTTGGCCTAGACGCCGAAACGACGGACGTCCGTAAGACTCTGGACGTCCGTAATAAACTTTCTGTTACAATCTGTCCGGTCGTCCGAAGCCGTCGGTCGTCCGTAGAATCATCTCTGTCATCCTCTACTTTCTATTGGTCCCGACTCCGGTCGTCCGTACCCCCCCCCCCCGGACGTCCGGACGCATATTCGACTCCGGTCGTCCGTAGGCTCCGGACGTCCGGACGTTTTTACTGGCCACTATATATACTGCGCGGTAGGGTTTCTCAACTGACTACATCCTATCCGCTAGTTTCCCGACTGCTGCCGCCGCTCCTGCCGTGCGACCGCTCACTGCTGCCGCACGCCGCCGTGCCCCTCGCCGGGGCTCCTCTCCGCCGCGGATCTGCGGCTCGCTGTCTAGCCCGGGGCTTCTCTCCCCGTCCAGCCCGTCGGCCACCTGCTCCAGCACGCCGCTCGTCTCCTCTGTGTTCTTCCTTTCAAGGTAGGGCACAACCTTCCCCCCTCATGCATTCACCCTGATCTATGGAGGGGTGTTGATATGTGCCTTCCTTCTCCCCTAGGTCACGATGCCTCGGTCCAAGCACTCAGCTCGCAAGCAAGTTGCCGGAGGGCCGGCTTGTCCGTCTCGTCGTGGTGGCGCCGACGACTCCCAGGAGGAAGATCGCCCTCGGAAACATGTCGCTCGTCCTCCCAGCTCGTCCAGTGATTCCTCCTCGGAGGGGTCGGACTTTGAGGATGAGCTTGAGGAGGTGGATCCGTCCCCGATGGTTGGCGTTTGCGTCGCTGCACCCAAGTCGGGCACTCGTCGTCCAACCTTTCAACCTCCTCCTCCTCCAGTGCAACCCCATGGTGATGCTCGTCACATCTCAATTGAGCCTCCACTGTCACTCGGCCGTCATGTTAAGCGTTTCAATGAGGTCCCCAAAGCTTCATATCTTAAATTGCGTCATGATGTAGATCAATTTACTGTTGTTAGGGATTCTCAGGATAGTCGCTTTCGCACAAATGTCCAAGCCGACATCTTCACCACGATTTCCATCCCTAAAGGCTTGTCACTTCATGTTTGCATTGATCTTGAGCACATTCGCACTCATCCGGAGAAATATCCGGGAGCCATTGAGCTCATTGAGTCGTCAAATCTAGCCGCTCCATTTGCCTTTCAACATGATTTTAACCACGCTGCCATCCATCAGTTTTATGCCACATGTTACTTTGCTCCTGATAACACTGTCACATGGATGACCTCCGACACTGCACTCACAGCATCTTATGCTCAGTTTGTCACTGCCCTTGGATTTCCCGACCCTGGGTTCAAAATCCACAAGGATGACCCCAACCATAAGCCCAAGGGCATTGCGGTCTGTGCGGATCTACTTAGACCTATACCAACTTTGTCTGACGTTGAAAAAAAAAAGGGTCTAAACCAAGTCTCCATTTGGCGCTTTCCATTCAACATCATTTATCAGTGTATCATCCGCACCATTTAACCCAAGATGGGTGACAAGGGCTCCTACAGTAGCTACTGCATTGATCTCATGCATCGCCTCTTCACATCTCCTAAAGGGGATATCAATGTTCAACACTTTCTATGGCATGAGATCCGCCTTGCTAGCTTCCAGCACAAGAGGGCTTCTCCTCATGCACCTTTTATTCAGGCTTTTATCGAGAGTGTAGCTCCCTTTCCCATTGCACGCACTCATATACATGAGCGATGGGTCATTCACGCTCACATGGCGGCTGATCATGTTCCTCCTCCTCCCGCTACCGCTAGTCGCACCGCCGCTAGTTTTCCTTCTCATGCTACCCATCCTCCTTCCAGTGCTGCCCCCTTTGGGCGCATTACTCGTTTTCTTGGGAAGGCTCACTCTGCCATGATGAAGATGTTCACCTTCCATTGCTCCCAACACCACGATGTGGTCACTCGCATGGTCACTTCCAAGAACGCTCTGAAGGCTCGTCTGCGAGACTCCGGAGTGTATGATGTGAGTGACGATGAGCGTCTTCCCGTAGCCCCTCCTTCTGACTTTGGTTTTCCCTTCGGTCCTGAGTGGGCTGATTTCTTCGACGAGGCTGGTGGCAGTGGTGCTCATGATGATGATGATGAGCATGATCTCTAATGCTATTATGTTTTCCCCCTATTTTCTATTTTTGGATACTTGATGCCAAGGGGGAGTAGGCTCCATATGCATGTTATTCTAGCTCATTATGTAATCAAACTTATTGTTATGGTTGTGTTTTAGCTTGTACTGAACCTATGTTATGAGTTTGTTGAATCTGAGATTTGGTGAATCTACATGTGATGAATCTATATGAAGTTTAACTCTTGATTATCGTGTGTATGAGATTTGGTTATACTGGAGGCATCATTTTGAGGGGGAGCCCTCATCATTTTTTTTGTATCTATGGTATCACTTTGAGGGGGAGCTCGCTCGCTACTCATTCTTATTATAGTTATTGAGCTCCACAACAAATACTTCCGATTAATATTATGAGTATGCATATGAGTTGTCATCAACTACCAAAAAGGGGGAGATTGAAAGTGCAATCATGCCCTTAATCATATTTTGATGTTGATGACAACACATATGCTCGGGACTAATCATGTTTATCAAGTATATCTCAGGATTATGTTTCAAAGACCGTGTGCATGGATCATGACTAGGGACAAAAAGCATATAACTCAAGAATGGAGACACAAGATGTTGACTTCATTTATGGTTTGTTCTTGAGTATAGGGATCCCGCACTATTAAGAGGGGATCGATGAATCTAGTGAAAAACTTGCTCAAAAGCTACTATTTCTATACCTTGCCTTCGGACATCCGGTGTTCTACGGACGTCCGATCCTTCTTGATTGCCCGGACGTCCGGCCACTTCCGGACGTCCGGCGTTCCACAATAGAAGCATTTCTACGGATATCCAGAACTCTCCGGACGTCCGACACTTTCACAACAGAAGCATTTTTACGGACGTCCGGACCCTCCGGTCGTCCGTGCTCTGGATGTCCGGCCCAGCTCGGACGTCCCTATCCTGTACACTGGGTTCTGGGTCACACTTTTCACAGCGGCCGGTCGTCCGATGACTGTCGTACGTCCGGACCTATTTGTGCCTCCGGACGTCCGGCCCATCCTGTACCCCAAACGGTCACTTCTACCCACCACCTATATATATACCTTTCCCTTCCACGGGATAAGGTTGACCATTCACTTTAAGCTCATCAAGAACACTCCTCACTCTCTCTCTCTCATTCATCCACACCAAATCCTAGATTCCCAAGCGTTCTAGGAGCATTTGAGAGAAGTTCTCCAATCAAGTGATAGATCCACTCCTTCCCCTTCTTTGCACCAAAGGAATTCGTGACTTGAGCAAGTTTTGAGCTTTTCCCCATCGTTCTTATTACTCTTGGAGGTTGGAGACTCCTAGGCGGTAGGAGTCATTCGGAGAGGAATCGAACTTTGTGATTACCCTCGGAAAAGTTTGTGAGGGTTTGGAGACCACCCCAAGGTCTACCACTAGTGGTTGAGAAACGCCTCCGTGGTGTTGTCTCAAAGGGAGAATAGGGTGAGCCTTCGTGGCGTTGGTGTGCCTTCGTGGTAACATCCACCTCTCTAACGGTGACTAGCTTCCCTCCAAGGAAGTGAACATCGGCATACATCCTTGTCTCCCGGAGTTGCGGTTATTCCTAACCCTAACTCTCTACTTGTGGTTACTTGTCTCTTTACACTTACGTACATCATATTGTGCTTGCCTACTTACGTGTTTGTGTTGTTAGCTTAGTACTTTGTGCTCACGTGCAATTGTTAGGCTCATCTTCATATTCCGCATTATTGCCTAAAATTGCCAAGTAATAATTAAAATTTGTAATTGTACCTATTCACCCCCCCCTCTAGGTCCATCTCGATCCTTTCAGGTTTGACCGATAAGGATCTTCGTAGAATATGTAGGAGCCAATATGAGCATCCAGGTTTCGCTATTGGTTATAGACCGGAGATGTGTCTCGGTCATGTCTACATAGTTCTCGAACCCGTAGGGTCCGCACGCTTAATGTTCGATTATGATTTGTATTATGAGTTATGTGATTTGATGACCAAAGTTTGTTCAGAGTCCCGGATGAGATCACGGACATGAAGAGGAGTCTCTAAATGGTCGAGAGGTAAATATTCATATATAGGACGATGGTATTTGGACACTGGAAGTGTTTTGGGTGATACTGGGTCACCGAAAGGGGTTTTGGGCAACCTTCGGCAAAGATATGGGCTTAATGGGGCAAGTAAGGGAACACACCAGCCCACAAGGGGCTGGTGCGCCGCCTATAGGGACAGCCACGTGGGGAGAAAGGGAAAGGAGAGGAGGAAAAGGAAAGTACGAAGTAGGACTCCTACTTCCTTCCCCTCTCCTCTCCTTCCTTTCCATGTTGTCCAAATATGGTAGGTGGCGAATTGGACTAGGGGCCCAAGTAGGATTCCGCCTACTTGGGCGCGCCCTAGGCTGCCTCCCTCCCTCTCCCTCCTTTCTATACGTGGGGAGGGCACCCCTAGAACACACATCAATTGTTCCTAGCCCTGTGCGGCGCCCCCCTCCACAGTTAACACCTCAGTCATATCGTCGTAGTGCTTAGGCGAAGCCCTGTGCCGGTAACTTCATCATCACCATCGCTAAGCCGTCGTGCTGATGGAACTCTCTGATACGTCTCCAATGTATCTAATAATTTTTTTATTGTTACATGCTATTATATTACCCGTTTTGAATGTTTATATGCTTTACTTTACACTTTTATATCATTTTTGGGACTAACCTACTAACCGGAGGCCCAGCCCGAATTGTTGTTTTTTTGCCTATTTCAGTGTTTCGAAGAAAAGGAATATCAAACGGAGTCCAAACGGAATGAAACCTTTGGGAGCGATCTTTTTGGAACAAACACAATCCAGGAGACTTGGAGTGGGCGTCAAGAAGCAGCCGAGGAGGCCACGAGGGTCCATGGTGCGCCCTAGTGGGGTAGGCGCGCCCTAGTGGGGTGGGGGCGCCCCCCACACTCATGGGCCCCTCGTGGATCCCCTGACCGACCTCTTTGCCTATATATACTTGCATACCCTGAAAACACCGAGGAGCACCACGAAACCCTATTTCCACTACCGCTACCTTCTGTATCCGTGAGATCCCATCTTAGAGCCTTCGTCGGTGCTCCGCGGAGGGGTAATTGATCACGGAGGGCTTCTACATCAACACCATAGCCTCTCCGATGAGTTTTGAGTAGTTTACCACAGACCTTCGGGGTCCATAGTTATTAGCTAGATGGCTTCTTTTCTCTCTTTGAATCTCAATACAAAGTTCTCCTCGATCTTCTTGGAGATATATTCAATGTAACTCTTTTTGCGGTGTGTTTGTCGAGATCCAAAGAATTGTGGGTTTATGATCAAGTTTATCTATGAGAAATATTTGAATCTCCTCTGAATTCTTTTATGTATGATTGGTTATCTTTGCAAGTCTCTTCGGATTATCAGTTTGGTTTGGCCTACTAAATTGATCTTTCTTGCAATGGGAGAAGTGCTTAGCTTTGGGTTCAATCTTGCGGTGTCCTTTCCCAGTGACAGCAGGGGCAGCAAGGCACGTATTGTATTGTTGCCATCAAGGATAAAAAGATGGGGTTTACATCATATTGCTTGAGTTTATCCTTCTACATCATGTCATCTTGCTTAATGCGTTACTCCGTTCTTATGAACTTAATACTCTAGATGCATGCTGGATAGCGGTCAATGTGTGGAGTAATAGTAGTAGATGCAGGCAGGAGTCGGTCTACTTGTCGCGGACGTGGTGCCTATATACATGATCATGCCTAGATATTCTCATAACTATGCACTTTTCTATCAATTGCTTGACAGTAATTTGTTCACCCACTGTAATACTTATGCTATCTTGAGGGAAGCCGCTATTGAAACCTATGGCCCCCGGGTCTATCTTTTATCATATAAGTTTCCAATCTACTTTATTTTGCAATCTTTACTTTCCAATCTATATCATAGAAATACCAAAAATATTTATCTTATCTTATTATCTCTATCAGATCTCACTTTCGCAAGTGGCCGTGAAGGGATTGACAACCCCTTTATCGTGTTGGTTGCGAGGTTCTTGTTTGTTTGTGTAGGTACGAGGGACTTGCGTGGAGCCTCCTATTGGATTGATACCTTGGTTCTCAAAAACTAAGGGAAATACTTATGCTACTTTGCTGCATCACCCTTTCCTCTTCAAGGGAAAACCAACGCAATGCTCAAGAGGGAGCAAGAAGGATTTGCCGTTGCCGGGGAGGTCTTCGCTCAAGTCAAGACATACCAAGTACCAATCACAAACTCTTCTCCCTCACATTACATTATTTGCCATTCGCCTCTCGTTTTCCTCTCCCCCACTTCTAAAACGATTTTTGAAAACCTTTGCCTTTTCTTTGCCCCTCTTTCGTTCGATCTTATGTTTGCTTGTGTCTCCATGCGCCTTCTATATGCTTGCATCTTTGCTTGCTAAAAATCTATTGATATGGATCCACTTATAGTGTTCTACTTGGATCATCTTCGATCCTTATGCGCTCGTGCTGAAACCCCAACTAGCCTATTTGATGGGAAATCTTTAGATGAGCATGCTCATTTTGTGCGTCATCGTTTGTCTGAAAAGGGGAAGCTCTTGTGGTATCACATAAATAGTTTGCTATGCTATGCTTGGAATCTTTGTGAAATTTATGATTTTACTTGTTTCTCTAAGAACCCTAAAAATCACCTTCCCTACCTATGTGAGTTTAATGATAATGAAATCTTATCTTCTTATGGAAAGGGTGTTTATAGTTATTATGATATCGAACAAATTGAAGAATTTGTTGTTTTTAAGGGTGCTCATGAAGTTGCTTCTTTGATTGAAAAGTATGATATTAGTCTCTACAAATCGGAAAATTCCGACATACTTAAATATTGCTATGAAAATTGTGCTCATAATGCCTATGTTAAGGAATTTGTTGAGAGAATGACCGTTGCTTTGGAAGAAAATAATGACATGCATGAATCTATAGATAATTATGATTCCGATGATTTGATTTAAATATCCCTTGATGAACATGATGCTCGCTATTCTTGTGGCCATGATGCCAATATTTATGAAGATGAATTTGCTATAGTTCCTTATCTTAAACATGAGATCGTTGCTATTGCACCCATACTTGATAGTTCCTTTGATGAAAAGCATGATTGCAATGATGTTATTATAAATTCTATTGATGTCAATTGTGCTAATAATATGTGAAACCCTAAGCTTGGGGATGCTAGTTTTTCTATGTCTACTACTTGTTGCAATGATCATGATTGGGGTGATTCTTAAGTCAAAGAATAATTGTTATTCTGTTTACATGAATAAAACCTTCTATGGTCATACACCCAAGGTGAATGGTTTATTGAATATCGATCGTAGTGATACACATATTCATAATATTGATGCCAAAAGATGCAAAGTTGATAATGATAGTGCAACATACTAGTGACACTGCCGTTTAGGTCATATTGGTGTAAAGCGCATGAAGAAACTCCATGCGGATGGACTTTTGGAATCAATTGATTATGAATCATTTGATGCTTGCGAACCATGCCTCATGGGCAATATGACTAAGACTCCGTTCTCCAGAACAATGGAGCGAGCTGCTGACTTATTGGAAATAGTACAATGAGTGTTGAGGCTCGCGGTGGGTATCATTATTTTCTGACCTTCACAGATGATTTGAGCAGATATGGGTATATCTACTTAATGAAACATAAGTCTGAAACATATGAAAAGTTCAAAGAATTTCAGAGTGAAGTGGAAAATCATCATAACAAGAAAATAAAGTTTCTACGATCTGATCACGGAGGCGAATATTTGAGTTACGAGTTTGGTCCTCATTTGAAACAATGTGGAATAGTTTCACAACTCACGCCACCTGGAACACCATAGTGTAATGGTGTGTCCGAACATCGTAACCGTACTTTATTAGATATGGTGCGATCTATGATGTCTCTTATTGATTTACCACTATCGTTTTGGGGTTATGCATTAGAGACAGTGTAAGTGCATCTAGTGCCACCCCTAGTTGGTTTTGGAGTATTGACAACAAAGTTGGTTGAGGGACTAATGCGTTTGTGAGAATTGCAGGATAACGCAGGTAGTGTCCCTCACTGATTCGGTTTACCTACCGGAGATGACCCCTAAAAATGTATGAAGACATTGAAGACAATGGTGGTGTGTGAAGATATTCACATTGAAGACTATGACATGAGAAGACATTGAGTGAAGACTATGGAGCGCGAAGACTGTGTTGTTTCGTTGTTTCCTTTTCTTCTGTGTTGAGTCATAGGAACCACCGTACTGTTAAGTGGGGTCCAAGTGAACTAAGTCAGAGTGACTGAAGTGATGCTCAACCCAAATCCTATGTCTTCGAGCGAAGACAATGAGAGCAAATCTTATCCAGAGCTAGATGAGTCAGCGTTGCTTGTAGCCCAAGTAAAGTTGCCGTGTGTGTTTGAAATCTGACCGTTGGAACACGTGTCAGTTCCTTAGTGACCCAGGGTCATTTCGGACATATCAGGTTGGGTTGCCTTGTGGCTATAAATAGCCCACCCCCTACACCATAAATTGGTGGCTGCTCAGAGTGAGTTTACGGCTTTTGTCGTTTTGAGAGCAACCCACCTCGAAGCCTTTGAGAGAAATCCTTGCAAGGACAAAGCCCAAACACCCAGAGTCAAAGAGTGTTAGGCATCACTGAAGTCTTTCTGTCTGTGTGACCTGAAGACTTATTACACTTGAGGACTGTGTATCCTCCAGCCGGTTAGGCGTCACGTTCTAAGCATCCAAGAGTCATTGTGGATTGCCGGTGAACGAAGTCTGTGAAGGTTCGGAAGTCTACCTTGAAGACTTACCAGAGTGATTGGCCGAGGACTGTGTGTCCTTAGCTCAAGGGGAATAAGGTGAAGACGCGGTCTTCTGAGTTGAATCTCAGCCTCCCTAACCAGACGTACAGTTGTCACAGCAACTCGAACTGGTCCATCAAATCCTGTGTCTTCAACAAGTGACTAGTTTTATCCCTTCCCTCCTTTACTTTGAGTTTGTCTTCGTGAACTCATTGCTTGTCTTTCTTATCTGTTTGACTTCATTGCTTGACTACTATTGTTGATTGGCTTCATACTATCTTCCACCTTGATCCTTACTACCTTGCTGCTATTAGTCTTCGTACGTTAACTCTATTGCATACTTGACTATGGCTTGCTTGTTGTAGTTTATCTTCCGCTGCATATCAATTAGGTCATTTCTATTGTTTGTCTTTGAAACTTCCACGTTTTGAATACTTTGATAAAAATCGCCTATTCACCCCCCCCCCTCTAGTCAATAACTAGCACTTTCAATTGGTATCAGAGCAAGGTACTCCCTTGTTCTGTGTGATTCGGTTTAACCACCTGGAGTTTAGCTATGTCGACTGCAGGATTGAGGAACATATCTTGCCCCACCTTTGACGGTCATGAGTATCCTCGATGGAAGGCCATGATGAAGAAGCGACTCATGGCAATGAATAGCAAACTGTGGACCGTCACTCAGATTGGTCTTACCGATCTATGCAAGATGGCAGAGGCTGATGACATTCGCAAGTACACTCTACTGAACCTTACAGCAAAGGATGTCATCTGCTCCTGTCTGTCCCGAAATCAGTTCAGGAACGTCATGCACCTCAATCACGCGAAGCTAATCTGGGACCGGCTTTCTAAGGTCTATGAAGGTCATCATAATCATCATGATCCTTGGCTTGATGATTACAAGGAGTCTCTTAAAGAGATGACCTTTCCACCTGAATCATCGTCATCCTCACCATGCCTCATGTCAGGGGGTGCTAAGGTAACTGAATGCTATCTCTCTGAATCTAGTGATGATGAATCAGGTGATGAATTTGGCCCCAGCTATGTCAAACTTGCTTCCCTTGCCACTAAACAACAAAGAGCATTGGAAAAGGTTCAAAACATGCTTAGTAAGAGCGATGATATGTTGGGCGAAGAAATGGATCAGTCAAAAGCATTGGCTGAGAGTCTTCAAAGACTTCATTCCAAGTTTGACGCCCTTCAGGATCAACATAATGCTCTCGTGTCTGATCATGAGAAGCTTTCTTCTGAATGTCTTCAAAGAAAGCAAGATCTTGAAAAGATAAGAGTGGATTATGGAGATCTTCTGAAGAAGCACGATTCATTACTTGCTCAACAAATCAGTGCTACACAGGAAGGATTCGAACCGCCATGTCTAAAGTGCATTGAGTGTGATAACACTACCTCTGTTGCTGAATGTTCCACTGCTGCTACTGTTGCTCTGTCTTCAACTGCTGATGTGGTAACTAACCCCTCTGCTGAGGATACCACTACTATTGCTGATGAAAATGCTAGGTTGAAGACATTGCTTGAAACAGGGATGTATAAAAGTCTGAAAGGGCATCAGACACTTTGCGATGTCCTCAAAAAGCAGATTCTGAACCGAAACCCTAGGAAAGAGGGTGTTGGGTTCGAGAGGAAAATGAATGTTGATGGTTCCTATTGGAAGTCTGAGCAGTATCCCAAAACCACATGGGTTGCTGCAAAGGAACCTTCAGTGGATCCATCCACCCTATCTGGATTTACATGTGCTAATCCTATTATCATTGATGAATCCTTTGATGCAAACTATAAACTGTTCAAAATCAGAATGGTGAAGTGTTTGCCAGGTATATTGGTACTAACTGCAGGAATGGACCACCAATGAAGAAGATCTAGGTTCCCAAAAGCTGTCTTGAGAATCTTCCGATGAATGTTGTCATGACACCACCTGTGAAGAAGACAAACCCCAGATCAAAGGCATCACATGGTCCAACGGCTTCATACGGAAACAGGACTCACCTGAGTTACCCTAACGCCAATGTTTTGTAGGGAAATCGTACTCAAACTGATGAATATGAGCGTGTGTCTTCAAACCGCTATGTTCATAGAACTAAGAACTTTTCTGCTTATTCATATGAGTATCATTCATCTCCTGCAAGGCTATTTGCTAGGGCTCCAAAGCCAAAATTCTCAGATGCTGCACTTAGACTCATTGCTTCTAAGCCACCCCTAAAAATGTGGGTGGTGAAGAAGAACTAACTCTCTTTTGCAGAATATGGTCTCCAGCCAACAATCAAAGGCGTCCGGTACTATTGCTGGGGACCTAAAACACTATAAGGGACGCATGATAAAATGATCATAACATATATTTCACATGTGAATCGCTTACCAGTCATACTATGAGTTCTAACCTTATGCTAAGTGCTGTGATAATCCATGTGTACATCGAATGCTTATGCTTCACAACATACCTTGTGAAGCCTATCCTCCTAACTGCACTGTAGGGTATGACACCTCGTGCTTCAGAATGGATTATGGACAGTGGATGCACTAATCATATGACTGGTGATCGAAGTCTTCTCATGGACTCAACCTTACGTCCATCCGACAAGAGTCAAATCACATTTGCTGACACTGGTAAAGGCAAGGTATTGGGTCTAGGTAGAGTTGCAATCTCAAAGGATCAACACATGGATAAAGTGATGCTTGTTGAATCCCTTGGATTCAACTAAATGTCTGTCTCGATGCTTTGCGACTTAAACATGATTGTGATATTTGGAAAATATCGTTGCCTTGTACTAATGGAATCTGACAAGTCTCTAGTCTTTGAAGGGTATAGGAAAGGTGATCTATACATGGTAGATTTCTCAGCAGGTCCACAACTTGCCATATGTCTTCTTGTAAAAGCTTCAGAATGTTGGCTCTGGCATCGAAGGTTGGGACATGCTGGCATGAGGAACCTGCACACACTCGTCAAGAAGAAGCATGTCATAGGCATCGAAGGTGTCAAGTTCAAGAAAGATCATTTGTGTGGTGCCTGTGAAGCTGGGAAGATGACTAGGGCCAAGCATCCCTCGAAGACAATCATGACGACATCTCAACCCTTCGAGCTGTTGCACATGGACTTATTTGGCCCCACTCACTACTCTACCCTCACAACAATGGCGTGTCTCTATGGCTTCGTCATTGTTGATGACTACTCAAGATATACATGGGTGCACATAATTCTCTACAAGACTGAAGTACAAGATGTCTTCAGACGATTCGCCAATCGAGCAATGAACAATTATGGCGTCAAGATCAAGCATATCAGAAGTGATAACGGCATTGAATTCAAGAACACCGGGCTTGATCTTTATCTAGATACAATGGGAATTACTCATGAATTCTCTGCCCCATACACTCCTCAGCAAAACGGCATTGTAGAGCGCAAGAACAGAACCCTCATTGAGATGGCTCGAACAATGCTTGATGAGTACAAGACACCAAGAAAGTTTTGGCCTGAAGCTATTGATACAGCCTGTCACATCATCAACCGTGTTTACATCCATAAGCTTCTGGGCAAAACATCCTATGATCTCCTTACTGTCAAGAAGCCAAATGTCAGCTACTTCAGAGTTTTTGGTGCTAGATGCTGGATCAAGGATCCCCATCACAAGTCAAAATTTGAACCCAAAGCTCACGAAGGCTTCATGCTCAGTTATGGAAAGGATTCACACTCTTACAGAGTCTTTAACCTCTTTCACTACAAAATCGTTGAAACGGTAGACGTGCGATTTGATGAAACCAATGGTTCACAACGAGCTCCTACCAAGCACATTAGATGAAGCTCCTTCAAGTGAATCTATCAAGCTGATGGGAACTGGTGAAATCATGCCCTCTGAAGCACAGCCTGAAGAGGAACTTATCATTTCTGCACCAAACCAGCCTGAAGACAATGCTCAGACCGAAGACAATCCTCCCAATGATGACAATGATCAGCACGAGCAAGGTCTTCATCCAGTTCATCCTCGTGTTGCAAATGAAGTACAAATTGAGAAGATAATTGATAGCATCAACGCACCTGGTCCACTTACTCGCTCAAGGGCGACGCAGTTAGCAAATTTCTGTGGGCATTTTTCATTTGTATCAATATCTGAACCCAAGAAAGTTGCTGAAGCCTTTATGGAACCTGAATGGATTCAAGCCATGCAAGAAGAACTTCAACAGTTCAAGCTGAATAATGTTTGTGAACTTGTCAAGCGCCCTGACCCTCGCAAGCATAACATTATTGGCACTAAATGGATATATCGGAACAAGCAAGATGAGAATGGTCAAGTCGTCAGAAACAAAGCACGTCTTGTGGCACAAGGATATACTCAAGTTGAAGGAATTGACTTCGATGAAACATTTGCTCCTGTGGCTAGGCTTGAAGCCATTCGCATACTGCTAGCCTATGCTAATCACCACAACATCTTGCTATATCAAATGGATGTTAAAAGTGCTTTCCTCAATGGAAAGATTGAAGAAGAAGTGTATGTTGCTCAACCACCTGGCTTTGAAGATCCAAAACATCCTGATATGGTGTACAAACTGAACAAAGCACTGTATGGACTCAAACAAGCTCCTCGTTCCTGGTATGATACAATCAAAGACTTCCTGAAAAGCAAAGGCTTCAAACCAGGAACCCTTGATCCCACACTCTTCACGAAGACATATGATGGTGAACTGTTTGTATGCCAAATATATGTGGATGACATAATCTTCGGCTGCACCAATCAGAAGTATAGTGATGAGTTTGGATACATGATGCAAGAGCAATATCAGATGTCCATGATGGGTGAGATGAAGTTCTTCCTTGGTCTTCAAATTCGTCAGCAAAGAAATGGCATCTTCATATCTCAAGAAAAATATCTCAAAGACTGTCTGAAGAAGTTCGGCATGCAAGATTGCAAAGGGTACACGACGCCAATGCCAGCAAAACATCATCTTGGTCCCGACGACAATGGTAAAGAGTTCGATCAACAGGTATACCGCTCCATGATTGGTTCTTTACTTTACCTATGTGCATCTAGGCCAGATATTATGCTTAGTGTTTGCATGTGTGCTCGATTCCAAGCGACACCAAAGGAATCGCATCACTTAGCTGTGAAGCGAATTCTTAGATATTTGGCTTACACCCCAACACTCGGATTATGGTATCCAAAGGGCTCAAGGTTTGATCTGGTTGGATTCTCGGATGCTGATTATGCTGGTGACAAGGTGGATCGCAAGTCAACATCAGGAACATGTCACTTTCTGGGACGATCACTTGTCTGTTGGTCTTTAAAGAAGCAAAACTATGTATCACTCTCAACTGCTGAATCTGGATACATTGCTGCTGGATCTTGTTGTGATCAGCTTCTATGGATGAAGCAAACTCTCAAGGACTATGGCGTCAGTCTGAAACAAGTACCTCTCTTCTGCGACAACGAAAGCGCCATCAAGATTGCCAACAATCCAGTTCAGCACTCGAAGACAAAGCACATTGAAATTCGTCATCATTTTCTCAGAGATCATGTCATGAAGAAAGATATTGACATCATTCAAGTCAACACTGAAGAGCAACTGGCAGATATCTTCACAAAGCCCTTGGATGAGAAAAGGTTTTGCAAGTTACGGTGTGAGCTAAATATCTTGGAATCCTCAAATGTCATGTGATCAGGCACACATCCTAACACTTATGCACGTTGATGACTTAGATGTACAACACACGAAGTAAAGTATATCTTCAATCAATGAAGACTTACATTCTGAGTGTGAATACATTAACATGGAATTTGACTTTGGAGCTCCGCGATAATTGTGCGCCATGTCTGGGTCTAATACTTCCTATACAGTGGGTAACGCCACCACCAAAATTCTTGGTTTGAAGTGTTTCACTCATGGCATTATTGTTGAATATCTTCGCATTTGATTTGACTTCGAAATTTCAACTGATCTTCATGATTTACTTCACTATGCTGAGTTGATTGCTTTCTCATATATATATATACTAGTATTCTATCCTCTACAACATTCACTTATAGGTATGTCTTCCTTGTTGAATCTTTTGATCTAAGTGAATGTGATCGGACCCTAATCTCTCTATGCTTACTATCTCAAATTCTATCTGTCCAAATCATATGCATTCTATTGAAACTGTCGAATGTCTTCTCTGCGTCCTTGTCAGCAGAAGACACAGAGACAAACATTAAGTCGGTTAAATGATTCATTCTTATTGACTGAAATCCGGAGAAGCCGGAACGACCATCCGACAAACTTGGCGGGCGTGGGAACGTGGGACAACTCTAAGTATGTTGCATGCTTGCCACGTGTCCCACGGATGTGAACAGACAGGGGCACCTGCGTAATTGCGCTGTGCCGCACACCTACTTATAAATACGTGTCCCCGGCGGTCAAGAAAACCTTCTTCCACCTCTCCACCTCGTCAAAACCCTTGCGCCACCGCTAGCTCTCGACGACGCCGAAACGCTTAGCTGCCGCGACTTCTCCGACGCTGTCCTCACGCCGGCCGCGGGCATCGTCCTCTCCGCCACCGCCGTAGGTGTCCTCCGTCGCCAAGTTAGGGCACGGTGGATTGAACTGCTCGGTGTCCTATTCATTCCATCTAGCAGTTCTTCGTGTGGTAAATATAACTCTATTTTTACCAGCTTTTTTATCCTCAATGATTCATCCAATTTACCAAAATTGGTTTCCGTCTATACAAAGTTAGATCTATTCTGTCTGCATCTCATACTGCCTAGTATATTCACTTAAGCTTCACATCTAGTTAGATTCCTAACTTGTACTTATTCACGGATTCGTACAAATCTGGAACCGACTCTCAACATATAAGTGAATGTCTTCGCAACATGAGGTCAATGTCTTCAAACTGATTTATCTTCAAAATCTTCTGAGAATGCATATGACCTCTTCCCCTTCCCTCGCATCTCTAATGTTGTCATAGGTACATGTCCGTGGGAGAATCCCTAGGTTCTCATAGTCTGCATTCGTTTGCAGAATTCTTACAGCAACACATTGAATCTCCTGAAGCCAGTTCCTGTCTGACCAGCAAGCGAAAGCCCTTGAAGCCTTTGAACCTTTTGAAACCATTCAGTTTAAAGTTCATGGCTGCAGAGAAATCAGTAAGAAAGGGTGGTAGACAGCGTCGAGGAGGAACATCAAAGGATCTGCCTGATGATCTTGTAGAACTTTACAAGACAGATCCTGAAGAGGATTATAATCAGCGCAAGACACGAATCCAATGGATTCGACGCTATTGGGCTGAAAAATGGTTCAAGTACAAGTTCGTGACCCAGGAGTACGCTGAGAAGAATGCCATCAAGAGTCCTTGGGTGATATTCTCTATCGAGGCCTTCCTCCCAAGAACAAAGCTGAAGCCATTGCGCAAGAATTCTATCCTTGCATGGTCCGTGGACCACAGTGTGAAGATGCCGACCCATCATCATTGCTCTGGTGTCGCGATGATAATCTCTTCAAGCGCAACTTCCAGTTTGCAAAGGCTTCAGCAAAGGAAAACAAGAAGTCACGGGGATTAGACTTCAATCCTGGTCCCTCTGCTCCCCGTGATGATGGCACACGTGAAGCTGAAGAAAATAGAATTGGCCCCTTTGCAAACCTTGATGGCCTCATCTCATATGTCTTGGTACAAGGTGCCAAAGTGGATCATTCTGACAATAATGTTGATTCTGATGAAGCCCCAGCTCCTCCTCCAAGGCCGCAGAAGCCAAAGAAGATTAAGGCTTCATCATCAGCTGCACCTCCAAAAGCTTCTCATGTGAAACCACTGGCCACTTCACCTCCTGAAGACAGTGTGTAGTCTGAAGATCTATCACGCATCTCCAAGAAGATGGAGAAGAAAAAGAAAATCGTCAAGAGTACTGATCATGCTTTGACTCCTGCTGCCATTCTGCGTGATGAGCACATTGATCTGTCCAGCAATGACGATCTTGCAGATGATGCTCTTGAGCAACTGATCAAGAGCAAGGAAGAAGCTGAGATCTTCAACAACTTACCTCTCTTTGATGTGGCCGTCATTCATAATTTCATTGATGAATGGTTTGACACACTAAATCTCAGCTTTGATGACTTGCAACTTCCAATTGGCCTCAGCGTCACCTTCAATGGTGCCATTGCTTCTGAGCTATCTATTGCTCAGCGCATCGTCGAATTGAAGCACAAGATTGACTATGAAAAGGCTCAGTTCAAGAAGCATGTGGCCAATCTCAGTGTGCAAGATGTCAAGAACTTCAAGATCATGCTTCACGAGCTCAAAGAGGCGTTTCACAAGAAGCGTGAAGAAGCAAGAGGCTCTCGTGAGCGCATGAAAAATCTGGCTGACAAGTGTGTGCTTGCCTACAATGAGGCTGAGAAGCGCAAGGCTCTTGGTCGTCCTGGCATCAACCCCAGGATGGCTGCAAAGAAGAAGAAGAAATCGACTGTCCAACCTGCACCTTCAATGCAGGATGAACCTCGCATTGTCTTCCCAAGCAGCATGACTGGCTCGAAGCCAAAAGTCACGTCAACCGCTTCAGAACAGAAGAAGACGAGGGCTGCAGAGGCTGAAGCCAGAAAAAGGAAAACCTCCGAAGCCTCTGATGCTGCTCCCTCCAAGAAGAAGCGCAAGACCAAGAAGAATCGGGCTGCTCCCACAGAGCCCCTTGTTGTTGAACCCATCTCAGTGGTTCGTCCTGCATCCGCTACCCAAGAACTACGAATGACTGTTCATGAGCCTGCTTCCACAGAGGCTCCTGAAGCTGAAGAGATTCCAGCAGTTGATCCCTTCACTGCTGAAGACATTGGTCATCCTGACAATGTTGAAGATGATGAAGTTCTTCCTCAAATTGAATACAATGTGGTATCATCGCCTGTTCGTACGAAGAGCGAAATCATCAGCATTGGTCGTCCTCTGACGCCAATTGCTCAGGATGCTTCATGGGCTGATCGCCCGCAACAACAAGACTCCCCCAGTACTCCCCAACAACAACAAGTCACACCATCCGTGCAAATTGAAGAGGATGAGGACCTGCCCACTCCATCTCCAAAGGCGTCGCGTGTACTACAAAGGCTTCGCAAAGGACCAAGGCCTCAAGCCCCTCTTCCGAGCGTTCCAGAAGGAGAAGTGCACCATCAACCTGTTGCACGTCAAGTGTTCTCAGAAGCCACTCCAACTGTGAATGTCTCCATGTCTGAAGCCCCAGCTGCTGAAGACAATCCGGCTGCATCAGCCGATGATGAACGTCAAGAAGAACGTGTCCCCACTCCCCCCCATTCCTGAAGAAGTTGCTCATGAAGTGAATGTGTCTATGCCTGACCCTCCAGCTCAGCAAGTGGAGGTTGAAAACCTTGAGGCTGCCACCACCAACACCAATGAAGCCAATGACATAGTCATGGCTGAAGCTATGTGGAGCCTGACCCCAGCACCGTACCAGAAGTCAATGCTGAAAATGCTCCTGAAGCTTTTGTTGTGCAGCCCGAAGCCACTGTTGCTGCCACTGCTCCTGTTCCGCCACCAAGGCCCTATACAATCGAGCAAGCATACAACCATGGCGAGCTAATCACAGTAAGATGGCCCGTTCTGGTCCCTCCTCCTAATGTCTCTGGTCCTCAATTTGACTATCACATTGAGCATAGGCCTCAGGTCCAGAAGCCAAAGCCTAGACTGCCAAGATTTCTAGGTACTGCCACATCTGTCGGGTCCTTCAATGCAAATGGCTTCAAGAGCCACAACACTTTCTTTGACAGCTCCAAGAACCCCTACACAAGGCCAAGAATATCATCAGATCGGTTCTGGAGTCATCAGCAACGAAGCTACTACTCCTGTGTTCTATATGATCAAGGGCGCATTTTCCCTCATATGCGCCTCGACACTGAAGCCATTGCTGGGCTGCCATTCTTAGAAGAAGCACTTGACTGCTTTCGTGATGCTGGTCTGCTCAGCTTTGTCACAGACAAAGAACATTAGAATGAAGAACTTCTGCTTCAATTCTATGCTACCCTCCACATTCGCGGATATAACAGAGATACAAAGACCTGGGTTCTCGAGTGGATGACAGGAAATGTTCATCATGAAGCCAAAGCTCTTGACATCATTGAGCTTACAGGCCTATCCACTCCCCGAGAGCTATATGAACCTGGTTGCCAAAATCACCGCAATGCACTGGAGAGCATCTTCCAGAAGCCAGAACCAAATATGAGCCAGATGTTAAGTATGATAAAGCCTTTGCCACATGATGCTGAATATCCAAAGGAGTTCTTTGTTGATGACCTTCAGTATCTGCCGTGCACCATATATCATATCATCCGGCGGACTCTATGGCCTATCAAAGGACATTCATCAGCTGCAAAACTTGAAGGAGCCATGAAGACATTGGTCTTCTACATCCTCAATGGCATTAGCTTCAATGCACAAGATTTCTTCATCAGGCAACTGGCTGCATCTGGATCTGACCTTTTCGGACTGAAGTTCTATGCTCCATGGGTCATGCGCCTCATCAAGCACCACTCTGCTGTCAACTATCAACCTTCTGCTCAGAATCATGTGATCTTTCTACCAGAGGTTGATATGTCAGTTGAAGCTATATACCCTGAACCTGCCAAGAAGCCTCTTTGTCTTCAAAATGCTGAACATCAAAGTTTCACCCAGCAAATGGAAGGAGTCCAAGCTGTCACGCGTGTCTATCCGATGGCTGGAAATATTCGTCTACCTCATCGTGCATCAACTGAAGCTACTGCAAGCACAATTGCTCAAATGCCTCGGAAGCGCTCTCGGGTCCTAAATGACCGAGAACTTCTTGTGGCCCTGCATCAGAAGTAAGATAAGCATCATTTTTGGCTCAAGCGTCAGATGCAAAGCCTCTTGGTGGATGTAAATCGCATTCGCAACCTTGCCACCAAGAATGCTTTTGTCGCTCATGAAACTTGTCGACGATCATGGAAGAGTTTGACCCTGCTCAGTGCTGAAGCAGATCTTCATGACGATGGCTTCACTGAAAGATTCAAGTTTGACTCCACTCCTCCACGGAATGCTGTCCTAAGAAGAACTCCATCTCTTTAAGACTCTGACTATTCTTCCTCCGCGGCAACTGTAAATGCCAATGTGATCGATGATGAAGACGATGCAACTTCACCGCCTCCTACTTCTGCACGCATCGACACTGCACCAAGTTCGTCTGCACCGCCAACCAACAACGACAACCCTGCTGCTTCACCTACTCACCAAGAGGACGAGTAGATGCTCTATGTCTTCAAACCTTTTTGGTCATTACTGACAAAAGGGGGAGAAGCATATGAGTTGATAGTCTTCAAGCGGGTTCATAAGGGCGGTTGCTTCATATTTTGCCTAGTGCTTACAACTCTTGCTTTTGATACACTTTGTTCTTTGAGTTGTAACACTTAAACTTGATGGTTGTCTGCTACTTATTTGCGTTTTCCACGTGCGATGATAACTTCAGCACTTAGATCATCCTGCAGATGTCCATTTTTCATTATGCATGTCATTCTCTTAGCTATATCATTTCATGGATGATGAATTATCTTCATAAGTTGAAGAGGATCTCCACAAGTACAACCTGCCATGTGCATTTGCATTCCAAAAGCAAATTATTTACATGCACATCTTCAGGGGGAGCCCTTGCCTCTTATGAAGACAATACGCTATCCTTTACAATTTCACATACTTCCTTCCCGTTGAAAACTTCAACCAGTTTGTCATCAATCACCAAAAAGGGGGAGATTGTAAGTGCATCTAGTGCCACCCCTAGTTGGTTTTTGAGTATTGACGACAAAGTTGGTTGAGGGACTAATGCGTTTGTGAGAATTGCAGGATAACGCAGGTAGTGTCCCTCACTGATTCGGTTTACCTACCGGAGATGACCCCTAAAAATGTATGAAGACATTGAAGACAATGGTGGTGTGTGAAGATATTCACATTGAAGACTATGACATGAGAAGACATTGAGTGAAGACTATGGAGCGCGAAGACTGTGTTGTTTCGTTGTTTCCTTTTCTTCTGTGTTGAGTCATAGGAACCACCGTACTGTTAAGTGGGGTCCAAGTGAACTAAGACAGAGTGACTGATGTGATGCTCAACCCAAATCCTATGTCTTCGAGCGAAGACAATGAGAGCAAATCTTATCCAGAGCTGGATGAGTCAGCTTTGCTTGTAGCCCAAGTAAAGTTGTCGTGTGTGTTTGAAATCTGACCGTTGGAACACGTGTCAGTTCCTTAGTGACCCAGGGTCATTTCGGACATATCAGGTTGGGTTGCCTTGTGGCTATAAATATCCCACCCCCTACACCATAAATTGGTGGCTGCTCAGAGTGAGTTTACGGCTTCTGTCGTTTTGAGAGCAACCCACCTCAAAGCCTTTGAGAGAAATCCTTGCGAGGACAAAGCCCAAACACCCAGGGCCAAAGAATGTTAGACATCACTAAAGTCTTTCTGTCTGTGTGACCTGAAGACTTATTACACTTGAGGACTGTGTATCCTCCAGCCGATTAGGCATCACGTTCTGAGCATCCAAGAGTCATTGTGGATTGCCGGTGAACGAAGTCTGTGAAGGTTCGGAAGTCTACCTTGAAGACTTACCAGAGTGATTGGGCGAGGACTGTGTGTCCTTAGCTCAAGGGGAATAAGGTGAAGACGCGGTCTTCTGAGTTGAATCTCAGCCTCCCTAACCAGACGTACAGTTGTCACAGCAACTGGAACTGGTCCATCAAATCCTGTGTCTTCAACAAGTTCTATCCCTTCCCTCCTTTACTTTCAGTTTGTCTTCGTGAAGTCATTGCTTGTCTTTCTTATCTGTTTGACTTCATTGCTTGACTACTATTGTTGATTGGCTTCATACTATCTTCCACCTTGATCCTTACTACCTTGCTGCTATTAGTCTTCGTACGTTAACTCTATTGCATACTTCACTATGGCTTGCTTGTGTAGTTTATCTTCCGTTGCATATCAATTAGGTCATTTCTATTGTTCGTCTTCGAAACTTCCACGTTTTGAAGACTTTGATAAAAATCGCCTATTCACCCCCCCTCTAGTCGATAACTAGCACTTTCAGATAGCTACATTCACGTTAAATAGGGCACCATCTAAATCCGTTGAGATGACTGAGGGAGTCCTGGACTAATGGGTCCTCGGGCGTCCGGCCTGTTAGCCGTGGGCCGGACTGATGGGCTGTGAAGATACTAAGACCGAAGACTCTCACCCGTATCCGGATGGGACTCTCCTTGGCGTGGAAGGCAAGCCTGGCGACCAAATATGAAGATTTACTTTCTTTGTAACCGACCTTATGTAACCCTAGATCTCTCCGGTGTCTATATAAACTGGAGGGCTTAGTCCAGATCGGGAGAGATATACTCATAACCATAGCCATACATGCTAGACCTCTAGGGTTTAGCCATTACGATCTCGCGGTAGATCAACTCTTGTAATACTCATACTCATCAAGTTCAATCAAGAAGGAAGTAGGATATTACCTCCATAGAGAGGCCCCGAACCTGGGTAAACATTGTGTCCCCCGTCTCTTGTTACCATCAATCCTAGACGCACATTTCGGGACCCCCTACCCGAGATCCGCCGGTTTTGACACCGACATTGGTGCTTTCATTGAGAGTTCCACTATGTCGTTGTCGAAAGGGTTGATGGCCCCTTTGATCATCTACAATGTGCTGTCCAAAAGGAAGTCTTCCTCCCCGGACAGATTTTTGTATTCGGCGGCTTGACACTGTGGGCCAACTCGCTTCGCCATCTGGAGCAGGTCGAAAGCTACGCCCCTGGCCATCAGGTCAGATTCGGGAGCCTGAACTATGTCACGGACATCCGCGGATACTTGATCTTCGACGGATTCGAGACTTCGGCAGCCGCTCCCTGTCACCTCGATGAACATGACATAAATCTGTCATCGGATCACATCCAGGAGATAGCTCCTGTTACTACTCTGGCCTTAGATCTGGAGCAAATCACGCCATCCGAGGACGGGAAGCTAAACCCCGCCACGGAGGCCACCGATTCCGCGGCGTTGGAGCCACACACAGACTTAGCCTCTTGTGATATCTGTGAGTCCGGAACTCCGGACTCGTTTCCAGCTATAAGTTCCAAACCATGTGTGTCCGCGGACGCCGAGCTTGATCGGTTATCGATCTTCGAATTCAGCGCCACACACATCTCCCGACACTCGCCTTTCGGCGATGTGCTAAACTCATTAAAGAATCTGTCCTTGACAGGAGACTCACAGCCGAATATGTCCGGTTCGAACTAGAGGCTGATAATGGAGAATTTTGCTTCCCACCCACTGATACATCTCCAACGTATCAATAATTTATGAAGCATTCATGCTATTTTATTATCTGTTTTGAATGATTATGAGCTTTATTATACACTTTTATATTACTTTTGGGACTAACCTATTAATCGGAGGCCCAGCCCATATTGCTGTTTTATTGCCTGTTTTAGTATTTTGAAGAAAAGGAATATCAAACGGAGTCCAAACGGAATGAAACCTTCGGCAGCATGATTTTTTGAACGAACGTGACCCAGGAAACTTGGAGTGCAAGCTGGAGAAACATCGAGGAAGCCACAAGATAGGGGGCCGCGCCCACCCCCCCTGGGCGCGCCCCCTGTCTCCTGGGCCCCTCGAGGCTCCCTCGACAGACTTCTTTCGCCTATATAAGTCCACGTACCCTAAAAACATCGACACCGAAGATAGATCGGGAGTTCCGCCGCCGCAAGCCTCTATAGCCACCAAAAACCTCTCGGGAGCCCGTTCTGGCACCCTGCCGGAGGGGGAATCCATCACCGGTGGCCATCTTCATCATCCCGGCGCTATCCATGATGAGGAGGGAGTAGTTCACCCTCGGGGCTGAGGGTATGTACCAGTAGCAATGTGTTTGATCTCTCTCTCTCTCGTGTTCTCTCTATGGCACGATCTTGATGTATCGCGAGCTTTGCTATTATAGTTGGATCTTGTGATGTTTCTCCCCCCTCTATTCTCTTGTGATGAATTGAGTTTTCCCTTTGAAGTTATCTTGTCGGATCGAGTCTTTAATGATTTGAGAACACTTGATGTATGTCTTGCCGTGCTTATCTGTGGTGACAATGGGATTTCACGTGCCACTTGATGTATGTTTTGGTGATCAACTTGCGGGTTCTGCCCATGAACCTATGCATAGGGGTTGGCACACGTTTTCGTCTTGACTCTCCGGTAGAAACTTTGGGGCACTCTTTGAAGTACTTTGTGTTGGTTGAATAGATGAATCTGAGATTGTGTGATGCATATCGTATAATCATGCCCACGGATACTTGAGGTGACAATGGAGTATCTAGGTGACATTAGGGTTTTGGTTGATTTGTGTCTTAAGGTGTTATTCTAGTACGAACTCTTGAATAGATTGATCCGAAAGAATAACTTTGAGGTGGTTTCGTACCCTACCATAATCTCTTTGTTTGTTCTCCGCTATTAGTGGCTTTGGAGTGACTCTTTGTTGCATGTTGAGGGATTGTTATATGATCTCTCTATGTTATTGTTGTTGAGAGAACTTGCACTAGTGAAAGTATGAACCCTAGGACTTGTTTCCTATCATTGCAATACCGTTTGTGCTCACTTTTATCATTAGTTACCTTGTTGTTTTTATATTTTCATATTACAAAAACCTTTATCTACCATCCATATTGCACTTGTATCACCATCTCTTCTCCAATTTACCATTGTATTGGGTGTGTTGGGGACACAAGAGACTCTTTGTTATTTGGTTGCAGGGTTGTTTGAGAGAGACCATCTTCATCCTACACCTCCCACGGATTGATAAACCTTAGGTCATCCACTTGAGGGAAATTTTCTACTGTCCTACAAACCTGTGCACTTCCAGGCCCAACAACGTCTACAAGAAGAAGGTTGTGTAGTAGACATCAAGCTCTTTTCTGGCGCCGTTGCCGGGGAGGTGAGTGCTTGAAGGTATATCTTTAGATCTTGCAATCGAATCTTTTTGTTTCTTGTTTTATTACTAGTTTAGTTTATAAAAGAAAACTACAAAAAAATGGAGTTAAGTTTGTCTCATACACTTCGTCTTTTTAATATCTTTCGTGAGTATGATGGAAAGGAAAATTGTGCTTAATTGCTAGAAGAAGAATGCATTAAAATGCTTCGTACTAAATCTTTGAATGATGAGCATGATTGCAATGTTGTTAGTATGAACTCTTTGAATATCCATCGTACTAATGATGATTGCACTAGTTATGATGAAAATGTCTCTTATAAGCATGTCAATTTTTGTGGAGAGCATTGGGTTTGCATAGATACACCAAATAGAGAAGATAGATATTGCAATAGGCATAAGCATGTAGAAACTAAATTATTACAAGAAAGTCTTGATGATTATTCTGAAAGATTCAATATTTTCTGTGCCCCTTGTGAACTTTGCAATGAACATGGTCATTTAAATCTCCAATGCAAATTGTTTCATGATCGAATCATGTCCAAAAATTGTGATAACTTGATTACCCTTGGGCATCATAAAGAGCTTAGTCTTCTTTTGGGGTATGAAGAAATGAAACGTATAACTGAGGGTATTCCAAAATTTAATATTGATAGATTTCTTGATTTTGATCTAGAGAAGATTTATATGTTTTGTGCGGAGAATTGCATTGAAAATCCTTATATTGCCAATTACCTAAAGAAAAGAAAGCAAATAGAAGAAGAAGAGAACACTAATGAAAGGGAAGAGATTTCCCAATATCCTCCTATTATTTCTTATGATGAATCAGGTAACGAGGAGGAGCTTTCTATTCAACCAATCTCGTCAATAAGGAGCTCAAAGAGGAAGGTTGAACCCACACATAATGTGAAGAAGAAAAAGAAAAGAAGGAGCAACAAAGGTAGAAAGGTATCCCTCCCAAATGATGTTGCTCCT
Source organism: Triticum dicoccoides (assembly GCF_002162155.2). NCBI lineage: Eukaryota > Viridiplantae > Streptophyta > Magnoliopsida > Poales > Poaceae > Triticum > Triticum dicoccoides. The sequence goes on along the minus strand of NC_041393.1, from coordinate 219,902,824 downwards.
ACTACTCATTGTGATGATGATAATTGCTATACTATTGGTGCTATCCATATTTTTAATGATGAGAGTGATTATGCTTATGATATTAAAGGGCCCAAGCTTGGGGAAGCTATGTTTGATGAGGATGAAATATTTGAGAATATATTTGCTGAAATTAATGTCTGTCCCAAGCATGGGGATGCTATGTTTAATGAAGATGATATTGTTAGCATACCAAGTTTTGATATGCAAAGTTGTTATGATGAAAGCATGCCTCCTATGTATGATGGTTATATTGATGAAAGTGGTTTTGGAAAAGTGTCAACTTTATTTAGTGATTCCACTATCTTGGGAGAGGTTTCAATCGATTATGATGAGAATGAAGTTGCTACTTATGATGATTATTGTGATGAAACTTATGCTATAAAAAGTAGTGATGATTATATTTATAAATCTTGTCATGATTATTATTACCCTTTTTTTGAACATTACTCTTTTAATGTGGAAACAATTTTTAGTGTCCAAGTCTCTTATGATACTCCCACTATTCCGAATGAGAAGAATTTTGCTTATGTGGAGAGTAGTAAATTTCCTATGCTTGTAGATCATGAAAAGAATGCTTTAGGTGCTGGTTATATTGTTTAATTCATTCATTATTCTACTGAAAATTATTATGAGGGAGGAATATATGCTTGTAGGAATTGCAATAATATCAAGTTTCCTCTCTATGTGCTTCAAGTTTTGAACTTATGCTTGTTTTGCCTTCCTATGCTAGTTGATTATTGTTACCATAAGTTGTTTGCTCACAAAATCCCTATGCATAGGAAGAGGGTTAGACTTAAATGTGCTAGTCATATGCTTCATGATGCTCCCGTTATGTTTCAATTCTTATCTTTTATGTGAGCATCATTGTCATCATCATGCCTAGCTGAAAAGGCATTAAAGAAAAGCGCTCGTTGGGACAACCCAATATTTATCCTTACTGTTTTTGTGTGTTCACATGATTATTCTACTGTAGTAATCATGTTTTATAGCTTTTGTTTCAATAAAGTGCCAAGTAAGACCTTTAGGATAGCTTACGGTGATAGTTGTGTTGATCCTGCTGAAAATCAGAAACTTTTGCACCCAGTAAATTAGTTTTGTTAATTCATAGCAACGTTCTTCTGATCTGATTCTTTTTGCTATGGATTGGTAAACAAAATTCTGAGGACTTTCTAATTTGGTAGGATTTTTGGAGTTCCAGAAGTATACGTTTGATACAGATTACTACAGACTGTTCTGTTTTTGCAGATTCTGTTTTCTATGTGTTGTTTGCTTATTTTGATGAATCTATGAGTAGTACCGAAGGGTATGAACCATAGATAAGTTGGAGTACAGTAGATATTACACCAATATGAATTTATAATGAGTTCATTACAGTACCTAAGTGGTGGTTTTATTTTCTTATAATAACAGAGCTTACGAGTTTTCTATTGAGTTTTCTGTTGTGGAGTTTTCAAGTTTTGGGTGAAGATTCGATGGACTATGGAATAAGGAGTGGCAAGAGCCTAAGATTGGGGATTCTCAAGGCACCCCAAGGTAATATTCAAGGACAACCAAGAGCCTAAGCTTTGGGATGCCCCGGATGGCATCCCCTCTTTCGTCTTTGTTCATCGGTAACTTTACTTGGAGCTATATTTTTATTCACCACATGATATGTGTTTTGCTTGGAGCGTCATTTTATTTTGTTATTATTTTCTTGCTGTTATTCAGAATAAGGTTGTGCATCTTTAGTTTCAATAAAAATGTCAAGGATAGCCTTTGCCATGCTTATTTTGCTAGTATACATGTTGCTGTTTGAAAACAGAAAGTTTACTGCTGTTGCAAAAATTCCCTAGAAAAGTCAGAGAATGGTATAATGTTGAATTGTTTGCATATTGAGGTCTGATAAATTTACTACAGCGTAGTATTTTTCTCATAATTTTTGGAGTTAGGTAAGTATTGATACTCTTGCATTCTTTACAGACTGTACTGTTTTGGCAGATTGCTGTTATGTTTGCATTGTTTGCATATGTTTGCTTGTTTAATGATTCTATTTGAGGATAGGAGTATTAAATATGCAGTGGCATTTAGTATGCAATGTTGAATAATAATTTTAGTGATTTTTTACAGTAGAAAATGATAAGGTTTTGCATTGGTTTATACTAACCTATCTCACGAGTTCTTGTTGAGTTTGGTGTGGATGAAGCTTTTGATAAAAAAAGAAACCATGATATGAGAGGAATTAAGGAGACACAAAAGTTCAATATTGGGGATGCCCAAGGCACCCCAAGATAGTATCTCAATAAGTCTCAAGCATCTAAGCTTGGGGATGCCCCGGTAGGCATCCCACCTTTCTTCTTCAACAACTATCGGTTAGTATCGGTTGAGCCTAAGTTTTTGCTTCTTCACATGAGTTGTGCTATCCTTGCAATGTCATTTTATTTTGCTTTGCTTGCTGTTTGAATAAAATACCAAGATCTGAAATTCTTAAATGACAGAGAGTCTTCACATAGTTGCGTAATTATTTAGCTACTCATTGATCTTCACTTATATCTGTTTGGAGTAGTTTGTCATTTACTCGTGTGCTTCACTTATATCCTATGAGTAAATGGTTGAATGAGTTGAATGTCATAAATCTGAAATTATATATGTTTCATTTGCTTATCCCATGGGAACTAATGACTTCACATCTAAGAAGTAGATGTTTATTGAAGGTTAGCAAGCATTGTATTGGTCATTTGAACAATTCATGAAAGAATATCGAAGGAAGAGAGATTCCACATATAAATATACTATCCTAGACATCTTTTATAATTGTGAGCACTCATTAAGTATGACATGCTAAAGAGTTGATGTTGGACAAGGAAGACAACATAATGGGTTATGTTTTCTCACATCTCAGTTAAAGTATATTGTCATGGATCATTCAAACATGTTGAGCTTGCCTTTCCCCCCTCATGCTAGCCAAATTCCTTGCACCAAGTAGAGATACTACTTGTGCTTCCAATTATCCTTAAACCCAGTTTTTGCCATGAGTGTCCACCATACCTACCTATATGCAGTATTTACCTGCCGTTCCAAGTAAATTTGCATGTGCCAAACTCTAAACCTTCAAATAACAATATGTTTTGTATGCCCGAATCGCTCATGTAGCGACTAGGGGCTGTTAGTATCTTCCATGCTAGGTGGGTTATTCTCAAGATGAGTGGACTCCGCTCATCATTCACGAGAAAAATGGCTGGTAACCGGGATGCCCAGTCCCATGATCAAAAGATCAAAATCAAATCAAAAATAATTGCAAACAAAACTCCCCCTGGTTTGATGTTAGTTGGAGGCACCCGTTGTTTCGGGCAAGCCATGGATTGATGATTGTTGGTGGAGGGGGAGTAAAAACTTTTACCATTCTGTTTGTGAACCGCCTATAATGTATGTAGTATGGAAGATATTGAGAACTCTTGGTTGTTATGTTGACAATGAGATCATACCTCTCAAAATTATTTATCTCTATTTCAAAATTGAGCTCTGGCACCTCTGCAAATCCCTACTTCCCTCTGCGAAGGGCCTATCTTTTACTTTATGTCTTTTACTTTATGCAAGAGTCAGGGTGATCTTCACCTTTCCCTTTTTCATTTTATCCTTTGGCAAGCACCTCGTGTTGGGAAGATCCTGATATATATATCCAATTGGATATAAGTTAGCATGAACTATTATTGTTGACATCACCCAAAGGTGAATACGTTGGGAGGCAACACTATAAGCCCCTATCTTTCTCAGTGTCCGATTGAAACTCCATAACCATTAGTATTGCGTGAGTGTTAGCAATTGTAGAAGACTATATGATAGTTGAGTATGTGAAGTTTGCTATTCCCGAAAATAGGATGAATTGCAATTGTTTGATGACTAAGAATGAAGTTTGCTAGTTTATGGTCTATGCTTTAACACGTGAATTGCTTGTTACTTGTTCATGAGAAGTTTTATTAGATGAACTACTATTATGACATATAATCATGCTACAAAAGGTGATTGAAATTATCATTGATCAAACTTGTGCACCTGCTAGCATTCACACTTCATAAATTCTTTCTTTTATCATTTACCTACTCGAGGACGAGCAGGAATTAAGCTTGGGGATGCTGATACGTCTCCAATGTATCTATAAATTTATGAAGCATTCATACTATTTTATTATCTGTTTTGAATGATTATGGGCTTTATTATAGACTTTTATATTACTTTTGGGACTAACCTATTAACCGGAGGCCCAACCCATATTGTTGTTTTATTGTCTGTTTCAGTATTTTGAAGAAAAGGAATATCAAACGGAGTCTAAACGGAATGAAACCTTCGGCATCGTGATTTTTGGAACGAACGTGACCCAGGAAACTTGGAGTGCGAGCCGGAGAAGCATCGAGGAAGCCACAAGATACGGGGGCGCGCCCACCCCCTGGGTGCGCCCCCCTGTCTCCTGGGCCCCTCGAGGCTCCCTCGACCGACTTCTTTCGCCTATGTAAGTCCACGTACCCTAAAAACATCGACACGGAAGATAGATCAGGAGTTCCGCTGCCGCAAGCCTCTGTAGCCACCAAAAACCTCTCGGGAGCCCGTTCCGGCACCCTGCCAGAGGGGGAACCCATCACCGGTGGCCATCTTCATCATCCCGACGCTATCCATGATGAGGAGGGAGTAGTTCACCCTCGGGGCTGAGGGTATGTACCAGTAGCTATGTGTTTGATCTCTCTCTCTCGTGTTCTCTCTATGGCACGATCTTGATGTATCGCGAGCTTTGCTATTATAGTTGGATCTTATGATGTTTCTCCCCCCTCTATTCTCTTATGATGAATTGAGTTTTCCCTTTGAAGTTATCTTGTCGGATTGAGTCTTTAATGATTTGAGAACACTTGATGTATGTCTTGCCGTGCTTATCTATGGTGACAATGGGATTTCACGTGCCACTTGATGTATGTTTTTGTGATCAACTTGCGGGTTCCGCCCATGAACCTATTCATAGGGGTTGGCACACGTTTTCATCTTGACTCTCCGGTAGAAACTTTGGGGCACTCTTTGAAGTACTTTGTGTTGGTTGAATAGATGAATCTGAGATTGTGTGATGCATATCATATAATCATGCCCATGGATACTTGAGGTGACAATGGAGTATCTAGGTGACATTAGGGTTTTGGTTGATTTGTGTCTTAAGGTGTTATTCTAGTACGAACTCTTGAATAGATTGATCCGAAAGAATAACTTTGAGGTGGTTTCGTACCCTACCATAATCTCTTTTTTGTTCTCCGCTATTAGTGGCTTTGGAGTGACTCTTTATTGCATGTTGAGGGATTGTTATATGATCTATCTATGTTATTATTGTTGAGAGAAGTTGCACTAGTGAAAGTATGAACCCTAGGCCTTGTTTCCTATCATTGCAATACCTTTGTGCTCACTTTTATCATTAGTTACCTTGCTGTTTTTATATTTTCAGATTACAAAAACCTTTATCTACCATCCATATTGCACTTGTATCACCATCTCTTCGCCGAACTAGTGCACCTATACAATTTACCACTGTATTGGGTGTGTTGGGGACACAAGAGACTCTTTGTTATTTGGTTGCAGGGTTGTTTGAGAGAGACCATCTTCATCCTACGCCTCCCACAGATTGATAAACCTTAGGTCATCCACTTGAGGGAAATTTGCTACTGTCCTACAAATCTGTACACTTGCAGGCCTAACAACGTCTACAAGAAGAAGGTTGTGTAGTAGACATCGCCCACCACCCACTTCATAGCCACTGTCAATGACTTAACCGACACGCTCGATTATGACTCCGAAGACATCGACGGTATGGATGACGATGCCGGAGAAGAGGAGGCCCAAGCCACGCCGTTCACCGGACGATGTACGGCCACTTCCTCATATGACGTATACATGGTGGATACGCCAAACGATAATAGCGGTGACGACAAGAAAAACACAGCAGAGGGTGACCCCCCTAATACACAACCAAAGCGCCGGCATTAGCGGCGCCGCTCTAAACCACGCCGCAGCAAGGACCACAACACTGGCACAGGAGACGGCAACACTCCGGACGGTGCCGAAGACGTAGAAGACCACGCCGAACAAACTGCCAAACAGGACAATCAGGAGGATGGGCAAGTCATCCCTGATGAACAGGCCATAAATGAAGACTCGGAGGACGGTAGTTATCATCCGCTCTCCGAGGAGGAGGTGAGCCTCCGCAACGAAGACTTTATCGTGCCTGAGGAACCCCTCGAGCAGGAGCGCTTTAAGCATTGGCTAATAGCCACTGCAAGGAGTCTGAAAGAGAAGAAATAGCAACTTCAAGCTGACCAAGACCTGTTGAACGATAAATGGACTGCTGTCTTGGCAGCCGAGGAATACGGCCTCAAACGCCCAGCCAAAAGTTACATGTAACGTAAATTGCTACCTCAATTCGATGATGAGGCGTTGGAGACCATACCATCATCATGCAATGTGGTTGATCGACCACCACGAGGTCGGAACAAGGTGGCAATTCAAGCCGAACACCAGCCCGCTCCACCTCACCGTAAAGGTAGAGATCAAACAGAGCGGGGATACACCTACGACCTACGGCAAAAACTACACAATAATGTAGGACATACTAGATCGATCTACGGATCGCGAGGGCATGCCCCGACACGTGACAACGGCCACCTATTTGGACGTAATAAGCCCAGTCACGCCCGGGCCGAACTCCGCAGACGTACCCCATCGGAGCTACGTCGTGATGTGGCCCGATATAGAGGCGCCGCACACCCTCTTTGCTTCACTGATGAAGTAATGGACCATGAATTCCGAGAAGGGTTTAAACCCGTAAATATCGGATCATATGATGGGACAACAGGCCCTGCGGTCTGTTAGAGGATTTCCTCCTCCGTATTCATATGGCTCGTGGAGATGATCTCCACGCCATCAAATATCTCCCACTGAAACTCAAAGGACCAGCTAGGTACTGGTTGAACAGTCTGCCAGAAAACTCCATCGGCGGCTGGGAAGACTTGGAAGAAGCCTTCTTGGACAAGTTCCAAGGAACTTACGTCCGGCCTCCGGATGCAGACGATTTAAGTCAGATAGTCCAACAGCCCGGAGAATCAGCCGGGAAATTCTGGACTAGGTTCTTAACTAAAAAGAACCAGATCATCGACTGTCCGGACACCGAATCCCTAGTGGCCTTTAAGCACATCATCCGCGACGAATGGCTCGCCCGATATCTCGGGCAGGAAAAGCCGAAGTCCATGGTGGCCCTTACAGCACTTATGACCCGCTTTTGGGCGGGCAAAGATAGTTGGCTAGCCCGTTGCAATAATAATGCAAGCGAACCTAGCACCTCTGAAGCCAAGGATAGCATCGGCAAGCCCCAACGCAACAGACACAAGCGTCAAATCAATGGCAACCATACTGATGACACGGCGGTCAACACAGGATTCAGTGGCTCCAAGTCCGGTCAATGGAAGAAGCCGTACAATAAGAACAATTCGGGCTCATCCAGTCTGGACCGCATACTCGATCATCCATGCCAGACACATGACACCCTAGAAAAACCAGTCAATCACACCAATAGAGATTGTTGGGTCTTTAAATAGGCCGGCAAGTTAAATGCCGATAATAAGGAGAAGGGGTCGCAGAGCAAGGACGATGACGAGGATACTCGGCCACCGAACACAGGGGGACAGAAGAAATTCCCCCCTCAGGTCAAAACAGTGAATATGATATATGCTACCCACATCTCCAAGAGGGAATGCAAGCGTGCACTCAGGGATGTATACGCGATGGAGCCGGTCGCCCCAAAATTCAATCCATGGTCCTCCTTCCCGATCTCATTTGATCGTCGAGACCATCCGACCAGTATCCGTCACGGCGGGTCGGCTGCACTGGTCCTCGATCCAATCATCGACGGATTCCACCTCATGTGGGTCCTGATGGACGGTGGCAGCAGCCTCAACCTGCTTTATCAGGATACAGTGCACAAAATGGGCATTAACCCATCACGGATTAAGCCCATTAAGACTACCTTTAAAGGAGTCATACCAGGTGTAGAGGCCCACTGTACGGGCTCAATTGCGCTAAAAGTTGTCTTCGGATCTCCGGACAACTTCCGAAGAGAAGAGTTAATCTTTGATATCGTCCCCTTCCACAGCGGCTATCACACACTGCTTGGACGAACCGCATTTTCTCGATTCAACGCGATGCCACACTATGCTTATCTCAAGCTCAAGATGCCCGGACCACGCGGCGTCATAACAGTCAATGGAAACACGGAGCGCTCCCTCCGTATCGAGGAGCACACCGCTTCCCTAGCAGCGGAAGTACAGAGCGGCCTCTCCAAGCAGAACCTCAATTCGGCGGGTGAGCTCCCGGACGCCACTAAGAGGGTCCGGACTATTCCACAGCAGGACAGTTTGGCTCGTCAAGAGCTCGACTAGCAATTCGGCCTCCGTCCCAGCCCCAATCAGGTGGCGGCATTCGTACTACACATACATAATTACGCACTCAAAATACCATTGGCACAAACGGATGCATTCTTATCTTGTGATCCATAGTACGGCTTGACTGCTCCCGGACACATATACCTTCACTATCTACTTTTTCGCCTTTTCAGGTTTCTTTCCCACAGGCCTTCTCTAACGGCCTGCTCACTGGTCCTGCCAAAGGATGCATACACCAAGATGGCAAGAAGCACAGACGTACGGGGGAATTTCTAGGTGTTTTCTTTAATGATCACTCTACCTGTTTTCAGGACCCACACGCTGCTCTCCCTTGGTTTTGGCATGTTAAATAGCCTGTAGCTTATCACACTATTTGTATCAATGCGCCTTGACATATTTACTAAATCATAATGGAAACAGTTCGCAGCCCAAAATTTTAAGGCCCCAGCTTATTACCTTTGCTCTCTTTCTGTTCTCCTTTGTTTTTTGTTGATAATTTTATCACATAGCACCCGTACACTTTGGTACCTTCCATATTTGCCAGGGGCTTCATAGCGCCCCGCAATATGGCAACAAAGTCCAAACACTTTTTATGGTATAGTTCGGCACCCCAAATTTAGCACTATATGCATTGGCTCTGAATCATGTCTTTGGTCAATAGTTGGGTTGCCCGGCTCCTGTGCTTACTACCTTACGTTCTGCTATATCAGCTAGGGTAGTAAAGGTAGAACTACTGCGATTGTGTCCCGGTTTGTCCGGATGAGCACCTCAGTAGAGAAAGCCGAAAACTGATTGTCATGATGCGGCAAGAGACGGTCAGCTCTTCGGAGGTTTCAAATTGCTAGAGGGTTTTTCCACATTACGCGAAGGGTCGGTACTTACCCGATGAGGTGTTTACAGCACCCTAGTTTGGATGCTAGGGATTGCGCCTACATTTTTATTGTCGAACTCCTATGGCTAAGTGAGGGTGATAAAGCATTATAGTCCGATTGCCTTGTTCGTTGCGCTAAACAGCTCCTTCAAGGACAAAATATTTGGATCAAGAGTGTTTAGATTCCATCCCGAACACCCTCGTATTACCTACGTGGGGGCTAAAGCCGACGATTTGCCAACTCTCGGACTTAATAAAAATGGCCGCACAGGAGGTAAAAATTTAACACAAAGCATTATATTACACAATTTATCTTTGTTTCATAATACAGGGCGAGACAAATATGAATGTATTCATTCAAAGATCACGTCTTTCGCACATTGCTCCGCAGCAATGCAGGATCCCTCCAGGACACCATCAAAATACAGCTCGGGCTGCGGTGCTCCTTGCCCTCCGGTGGACCCTCGGTCACAAGCTTGACGGCGTCCATCTTCTCCCACCAGACCTTGACGCGGGCGAAGGCCATGCACATGCCCTCGATGCGGACCAAACAATTGACGGCGTCCAGCCGAGGACAGGCACTCACCGGCCGCTTCACGAGGCCGAAGTAGCTGCTGGGTATAGCTTCGACGGGCCACAGCCGAATTATCAAATCCTTCATGGCTAGTTCGGCCACCCTGTGCAGCTCGACCAGCTGTTTTAGCTGATCGTTGAAGGGCGCTAGATGCTCTGGCGCAAGATATTGTGACCAGAACAGCTTCTCTATCGAGCTCCCTTCTTCGGCTCGGAAGAACTCTGCAGCGTCTGATGCACTGCATGGCAGGTCCACAAATGCCCCTGGGGAATTCCGAATACGGGTTAGTAAGAAATACTTCTTCTTCACATACTGGCTTTGCATACTAAACGCCTTACCCATGACGATCTTCTTGGCCTCCTGGATCTCCTGGAGGGCGCCCTGAGCTTCAACCCGGGCCTCTTCTGTGATTTGGCGAGCCTTGGCGAGTTCGGTGTCTCGAGCCGAAACGTCACCCTCCAAGGTCTCACATTTTTTAACAGCATCCTGGAGCTCCTGCTGCACCTCGTTAAGCCTGGCCTTGAGCTTCTTACGGGCAGCTTCCTCCTTAACAGCTTTCCCCTCGGCTTCGGCCAGACCTTCTTAAGGGCCTCGACCTCGGTCGTCGTCCCTACACATATCATGACACTACGGTCAAATAAACATCATTTATTCTTTTTGAATACATAGCGAGTCATTACATACCTTGTTGGTCTTCCAACTGCTTCCTCGCTTGGCCGAGCTCCTCCTCGGCCCGCTCTAGTTTCTGCTTTAGTCCGGAGACTTCGGCAGTGTGTGAAGTCACGGCTAGCAACGACGCCTGCTTAGTCACATAAGACATATTTTGTTAGTTTCCAGCGGCGTTTTGATCCTCTGCCCGGTTTTTTCTTTCCGAACACCGGACAGTGTCTCAGGGGCTACTGTCTATAGTGGGACTATTTCTTTTGCGTCGCGTACCTCAAAGCCGGCCAGTAGATTGCTGCAGGCTTCAGTTAGTCCGCTCTTGATGGACTGGACCTTCTCAATTACCGTACCCATAAGGATACGATGCTCATCCACAATGGAAGCGCCTCGTAGCGCTTCCAGCAGATTATCCGGTGCCTCTGGTTGGACAGAGGCCACCAGCGGGACAGGCACACCTCCTCCTTTCGGGGAAGGCTGCTTGCTTGACTCCGGAGCCGTGTCAGTCTCCGTAATGGTATTCGGCTGGGGGCCGAATGGGATATGGCCCCCATCGCTAGTCTCCATGGGGGCTTCCCCCCCCCCCCCATGTGTCCGGCGGTCGAGGAGTCATCCTCTGGCGCGACCCGGAGAGCCCCCTAAACATCTCCCTAGCCTGGGAAGGTCCTTTGGGATACCACCTCATCGTCGCCCTTGGCCGTGGGAGAGTGAGCGGTCAGCGGTGACTCACTGGCCATCGCCTTTGAATCCAGCGAGCCTCTTGACGAGGATCGTTGGGAGCTGTCGTGGGCCGGACTGTAATAGCACAGTTTGACATATTAATGTCGTGAGGCTGGACACATGGACATGCACTGGTTTTTAGTACTTACGATGTGGCCAGGGGCTTGGTCCTGGGGGGGCGCTATGGACTGCTATCGACATCCCACGCGAAGTTATCCGCGAGGGGGCCTTTTCCCCTCTTGGGCGCTTCCGCCTCAAAATTTGTGGAGGTCGCCCTATTCTTCCTTCCCCCATCAGGGGGGGGGGGGGAGTTGCTTTCTTCCTCCTCCTCGTCGTCGTCTTCGGTGGCCGAGGAGTGAGTTTGGTCTTCGGACGACATGTCCGAAGTTCCCTTACGGCGGGGGCCGCTTCGGACCCCCTTGGCCTTTTTCTTGACCTTCTTCTTCGGTGCCTTGTAGGGCACTGGAACCAGCATCTTCTCCAGGAGCGGGATGACTAGTTCTTCAGGCAGCGGAGCCGGACATCGAATCTGCTCCGCTTTTTCTATCCATGCCTGAAAAGCGAACAGTGAAGTTTTTAGATATCTTCCTTGAATAACTAAGAGGAAGATGCACCTTGAGATATAAAAGACTTACCGCACTGGCAAGGTGGCAAGATCGTGCCCGCGGTCCGAGTCTATGGCCGGCGGCGTCTCGGTGCCCTTGAAAAGCAACTTCCAGACATGTTCATGAGTGGTTCTGAAGAGCCTCTCCAAAGTCTGGTGCTTCTCCGAATCAAATTACCACAAAGGGCATGTTCGGCTCTGGCATGGAAGGATCAGGCAAACAAGCATCACCTGGATCACATTGACGAGCTTGATGTTTTTATCCACCAAATTCTTGATGCGCGTTTGCAACGCTGTCAGTTCGTCCGACGAAGACTAGTCCAGGCCCGTCTTTAGCCAGGAGGTGAGCCGCATTGGAGCTCCGGACTTGAACTCTGGAGTCGCGGCCCAGGTGGCGTCACGAGGCTCTGTGATATAGAACCACAGCTTTTGTCACTCCTTGACGGTCTCCACAAACGTACCTTTGGGCCATGTGACATTGGGCATCTTGCTCACCATTGCTCCTCCGCACTCCGCATGTTGGCCATCCACCACCTTCGGCTTCACGTTGAAGATCTTAAGCCACAGCCCGAAGTGGGGCTGGATGCGGAGGAAAGCCTCGCACACGACGATGAATGCCGAGATGTTGAGGAAGGAGTTCGGGGCTAGATCATGAAAGTCTAGCCTGTAATAGAACATCAGTCCGTGGATGAAAGGGTGGAGTGGAAACCCTAACCCACGAACGAAATGAGGGAGGAACACCACCCTCTCATTGGGCTTCGGTGTGGGGACGACTTGCCCCTTGGCTAGAAGCCGGTGGGTGATCTCTTTCGCTAGATACCCGGCCTCCCGAAGCTTGGCGATGTCCTTCTCCTTGACAGAGGAGGCCATCCATTTGCCTTGCCCTCTAGATCCGGACATAGTGGAATGCTTTCTTGGGGAGGAAAAGGCAAGAACTTGGGTGCTGGAGCTCAAGAATGGAAGGGCAGAGAGAGAGACGGCGTGGGTGAAGAAAGGGAATCCTTATCCCCTTATAAAGGCACTGAATATCAAGCGCCTCCCCACTCGCCTTAAAACTCGCCTATTCCCAAGGACTGTGCAAACGGCACGGTTGGGTTACCCATGCCCGTATTGACGAGAATCCCGTGATAAGGGGACACGATCTCTGCTTTGGCAAGACGTGCCAATGAAGCCGCACCTTGAAATACGGAGCGACAGCTAAAAAACGGTTCGAATAATGACTGGGCAGTGGTATGATGTCACGCTACAAAAAGTTGTCAGCGGATTGGACTCGTGAAATATTATACTCTCTACGGTTGTGTGTGGTATTTGTTTTGCAGAGCTGGACACGATTATTGTGTTCGGAATCTACTTTGAAGTATTCGTAGAAGGAACCCGCCTTGCAATGCCGAAGACAATCTGCGCACCGGACACCTCGCCATTGAAGCCTGGTTCAGGGGCTACTGAGGGAGTCCTGGACTAAGGGGTCCTCGAGCGTCCGGCCTATTAGCTGTGGGCCGGACTGATGGTTGTGAAGATACGAAGACTGAAGACTCTCACCCATATCCGAATGGGACTCTCCTTGGTGTGCAAGGCAAGCCTGGCGACCAAATATGAAGATTGCCCTTTCTCTGTAACCGACCTTATGTAACCCTAGATCTCTCCGGTGTCTATATAAACTGGAGGGCTTAGTCCAGATCGGGAGAGATATACTCATAACCATAGTCATACAGGCTAGACCTCTAGGGTTTAGCCATTACGATCTCGCGGTAGATCAACTCTTGTAATACTCATATTCATCAAGATCAATCAAGCAGGAAGTAGGGTATTACCTCCATAGAGAGGGCCCGAACCTGGGTAAACATTGTGTCCCCCGTCTCCTGTTACCATCACCCTATCCGAGATCCGCCGGTTTTGACACCGATAACGACACCATATGAACTGTGGTTTAGCAAGAAACATAAGTTTTCGTTTCGTAAAGTTTGAGGTTGCGATGCTTATGTGAAAAAGCTTCAACCTAATGAGATCGAACCCAAATCGGAGAAATGTGTCTTCATAGGATACCCAAAATAGACTGCTGGGTACACCTTCTATCATAGATCCGAAGGCAAGATATTCGTTGCTAAGAATGGATCCTTTCCGGAGAAGGAATTGCTCTCGAAAGAAGTGAGTGGGAGGAAAGTAGAACTTGATGAGGTAATTGTACCTTCTCCGTTATTGGAAAGTAGTTCATCACAGAAATCAGTTCCAGTGATTCCTACACCAATCAGTGAGGAAGTTAATGATGATGATCATGAAACTTCTGATTGAGTTACTACCGAACCTCGTAGGTCAACCAGAGTATGATCCACACCAGAGTGGTACGGTAATCCTGTTCTGGAGGTCATGTTACTTGACCATGACGAACCTACAAACTATGAGGAAGCGATGATGAGCCCAAATTTCGCGAAATGGCTTGAGGCCATGAAATCTGAGATGGGATCCATGTATGAGAACAAAGTATGGACTTTGATTGACTTGCACAATGATCGGCGAGCCATTAAGATTAAATGGATCTTCAAGAGGAAGACAGACGCTGATAGTAGTGTTACTATCTATAAAGCTCGAATTGTCGCAAAAGGTTTTTGACAAGTTCAAGGTGTTGACTACATGAGAGATTCTCACTCGTATCTATGCTTAAAGTCTGTCCAAATCATGTTAGCAATTGCCGCATTTTATGAAATTTGGCAAATGGATGCCAAAACTACATTCCTTAATGGATTTCTTAAAGAAGAGTTGTATATGATGCAACCAGAAGGTTTTTTCAATCCGAAAGGTGCTAACAAAATGTGTAAGCTCCAGTGATCCATTTATGGACTGGTGCAAGCATCTCGGAGTTGGAATGTATGCTTTGATTGTGTGATCAAAGCATATAGTTTTATACAGACTTGTGGTGAAGCCTATATTTATAGGAAAGTGAGTGGGAGCACTACAACCTTTATGATAAGTATAAGTGAATGACATATTGTTGATCGGAAATGATGTAGAATTTTCTGGAAAGCATAAAGGAGTGTTTGAAAGGAGTTTTTCAAAGAAAGACCTCGATGAAGCTGCTTACATATTGGTCATCAAGATCTATAGAGATAGATCAAGACGCTTGATAAGATTTTTCAATGAGTACATACCTTGACAGTCAAAGAAGGAGTTCTTGCCTGTATTGCAAGGTGTAAAGTTGAGTAAGACTCAAAACACGACCACGGCAGAAAATAGAAAAAGAGAATGAAAGTCATTCCCTATGCCTCAGCCATAGGTTCTATAAAGTATGCTATGATGTGTACCAAACCTATTGTGTACCTTGCCATGAGTTCGGCAAGGGGGTACGATATTGATCCAGGAGTGGATCACTTGACAGCGGTCAAAATTATCCTTAGAAGACTAAGGAGATATTTCTCGGTTATGGAGGTGATAAAGAGTTCATCGTAAAGAGTTACGCCGATGCAAGCTTTTACACCAATCCGGATGACTCTAAGTCTCAATCTGGATACATATGGAAAGTGGGAGCAATTAGCTAGAGTAGCCCCATGCAAAGCATTGTAGACATGGAAAATTTGCAAAATACATATGGTCTGAATGTGACAGACCCATTGACTAAACTTATCTCACAAGCAAAACATGATCACACCTTAAAACCCTTTGGGTATTAGTCACATGGCAAAGTGAACTAATCACATGGTGATTTGAACTATTGGTGTTAAATCACATGGCGTTGTGAACTAGATTATTGACTCTAGTGCAAGTGGGAGATTGAAGGAAATATGCCCTAGAGGCAATAATAAAGTTGTTATTTATATTTCCTTATATCATGATAAATGTTTATTATTCGTGCTAGAATTGTATTAACCGGAAACTTAGTACATGTGTGAATACATAGATAAACCAGAGTGTCCCTAGTATGCCTCTACTTGACTAGCTCGTTAATCAAAGATGGTTATGTTTCCTGACCATAGACATGTGTTATCATTTGATGAGCGAGATCACATCATTAGAGAATGATGTGATGGACAAGACCCATCTGTTAGCTTAGCATAATGATCGTTTAGTTTTATTGCTATTGCTTTCATCATGACTTATACATGTTCCTCTAACTATGAGATTATGCAACTCCCGAATACCGGAGGAACACCTTGTGTGCTATCAAACGTCACAACGTAACTAGGTGATTATAAAGATGCTCTATCGATGTCTCTGAAGGTGTTTGTTGGGTTGGCATAGATCGAGATTAGGATTTGTCACGCCGTGTATCGAAGAGGTATCTCTGGGCCCTCTCGGTAATGCACATCACTATAAGCCTTGCAAGCAATGTGACTAATGAGTTAGTCACGGGATGATGCATTACAGAACGAGTAAAGAGACTTTCCGGTAACAAGATTGAACTAGGTATGATGATACCGACGATCGAATCTCGGGCAAGTAACATACCGATGACAAAGGGAACAACGTATGTTGTTATGCGATTTGACCGATAAATATCTTCGTAGAATATGTAGGAGCCAATATGAGCATCCAGGTTCCACTATTGGTTATTGACCGGAGATGTGTCTCGGTCATGTCTACATAGTTCTCGAACCCGTAGGGTCCGCACGCTTAACGTTCGATGATGATTTGTATTATGAGTTATGTGATTTGATGAATGAAGTTTGTTCGGAGTCCCGGATAAGATCACGGACATGACGAGGAGTCTCCAAATGGTCGAGAGGTAAAGATTCATATATAGGACGATGGTATTTGGACACTGAAAGTGTTCTGGGTGACACCGGGTCACCGGAAGGGGTTCCGGGCAAACCCCGGCAAAGATATGGGCTTAATGGGCCAAGTAAGGTAACACACCAGCCCACAAGAGGCTGGTGCGCCTATAAGGCCAGCCACGTGGGGAGAAAGGGAAAGGAGAGGAGGAAAAGGAAAGTATGAAGTAGGACTCCTACTTCCTTCCCCTCCCCTCTCCTTCCTTTCCCCCTTGTCCAAATATGGTAGGGTGGCCGAATTGGACTAGGGGCCCAAGTAGGATTCCTCCTACTTGGGCGCGCCCTAGGCTGCCTCCCTCCATCTCCCTCCTTTATATACGTGGGGAGGGCACCCCTAGAACACACGTCAATTATTCCTAGCCGTGTGCGGCACCCCCCCTCCATAGTTAACACCTCGGTCATATCATCGTAGTGCTTAGGCGAAGCCCTGCGCCAGTAACTTCATCATCACCGTCGCCACGCCGTCGTGCTAATGGAACTCTCCCTCGTCCTCAACTGGATCAAGAGTTCGAGAGACGTCATCGTGCTGAACGTGTGCTGAACACGGAGGTGCCGTACGTTCGGTACTTGGATCGGTTGGATCGTGAAGACGTTCGACTACATCAACCGGTTACTAAACGCTTCTGCTTTCGGTCTACAAGGGTACGTGGACACATTCTCCCCGGTCCTTGCTATGCATCTCCTAGATAGATCTTGCGTGATCCTAGGTAAACTTTTTGAAATACTGTGTTCCCCAACAAGTAACATATGTGTGATGTCATGTAACACTTCATTTATTAGGTTATAGACTCATCTTATCTTTGTATATGTGATGTTACTCATAGTATGAGTAATTAACTCGGTAATTGGCTATGGCTGCTAAGTGCATATGCACCCATTGTCTAAATACACATTTTAAAAAGTTGGAAAATTCCGAACAAAAATCTCGCGTGTATATCCGGACATTCTATGTGTGTGCACAAAGTTTCCGGTTAAAAACGAGTTTTTTTGTGGCTTGTGTAAAAAACAATTTCTGATGCTTCATTATAACTATTCACGAGGCATTTCTTTATATTTTTTTACACAAGCCACAAAAAACGCCGTTTTTCACCGAAACTCTGTGCACGCACATAGAATGTCCGGATAAACCCACGAGATTTTTGTTTCGAATTTTTTAACTTTTCAAAATGTGTATTTAGACAATGGGTGCATATGCACCTAGGAGCCAAAACACCGTGTCCAGATGTTACTCAAATTATCCATCTCCTCATTAAATGATTGCCAAATAAGCAAATTTGTTGAGTTGGACCCTCTGTTACTACTGAAGTTACTCCCACTATGGGTAGTCTTATGTGTTGTGGAGGTAGTACCATACACTAGTATCATATGTAATGTGACTAAGTCTTAGGTCATCTTCAACGATGTCTCACAAATCAGACTCTCTATCCGTCTATGGACATGGATACAGGAGCTGGCATTCAATCGCATACCCAGAGCATCAGTCCGCATTTCAAACAAAAATAAATAAATCAAATGAATTTCATGTAAACGGGACCTAAGGGCATCTCCAGCCATTGGCCCCCCAGGGGGCGTCTAAAAGCGCCGCCTGGGGGTGAGCCGGCGCAAAAAATGGCCCTGGGGGCGAGTCGGTCCCCAGCTGTCGGCCCCCAGGGCCGCCCCCAGGCGCGTATTAAAAAAAAGGGCCGTTCGGCGAAGTTATGATAAAAAGTAGTTAAATTTCGGCTAAACATGGCAAATTTCGGCGAAATTCGCGCATTTTCATTACATTAACCTAATCTAAAAATGAAAGGGGCTGAAGTCGTCACCGCCATCGTCGTCGTCGGCCTTCTCCTCCTTGACGCGGGCGCCCCTGCTGGACCCGGCGTCGCCATGGCGGACTGGCGGCGGCGCGTCGTCGTCGTCGTCGTCGTCACTGTCGCATAGGATGACAACCCCGTCTTCATCGCGGCCGCATCGGCGCTCCTCGAAGCGGCGCAAGGCGGCGCGCTGGCACTCCTTCACCTTCTCCCGGCGCGCCTTCTCCATCGCAATGGAGTCCTGGCGCACCCATTCTAGGGCCGCGTCGTCGTCGAACTCCGCCTTCACCGGCGCCAGCCCCGGCTCCGTCTTCACCGGCGCCAGCCCCGGCTCCGTATTTGGCTTGACGAAGCGTGGAGGAGCCGACGAGGAGGAGGCGCGCCGGCCGCCCTCGTCGATGACGATGCCAGCGCTGCGAGTGCGCCGGCCGAGCGGCGACTCCGCCGGGGGCTCGGCCTTGACGCCGAGCAGGGTCGGAGTGCCGGAGGAGTGCGATGAGGATCGGAGGAGGAAGAGGAGGAGGAGGACCCGAACCTCCTTGGCGCCCATGGCCCGACACGTCGGTGCTGCGCCGGGGGGTACGCCAACGGCGGCTCGTTGCCGCCCTCGAGGTACGTGAGCACGCCCTCGAGTGTGCGGCCGGGGACGCCCCACCAGAGGTGGCGCCCCTCACTGTTCTGCCGGCCGCCGACCACCGGCGCGCCGTTGGTGGACGCCAATCGCTGCTGCTGGCGGCGCTCGAAATACGCCGTCCAGGCCGCGTGGTTGTCGGCGGCGTACTGGGGGAGGGAGAGTTGGGCGTCGGTGAGGGACGCGCACGATCTCGACCTCCTCGGCGAAGTACTTCGACTTCGCCACGGCGTTGGGCAACGGGGGAATGGGCACTCCCCCGGCGCTGAGTCTCCACCCCGTTGGCCCGGCGCGCATGTCCGGCGGCGCCGGGATGTTCGCCTAGAACAGGAGCCATGACTCCTGTTCGCGGAGCGACCGGCGGCCAAAGCCGTTGGCCGCCGCCTCGTCTCCGGGGAAGCGTTCTGCCATGGCGACGATGGGGCTGGGCAGGCTCGGGAGAGGTAGAGGGAGGGGTTGGGCGGCGGCGCTCGGGAGAGGCAGGGAGAGGGAGGGGCGGGGCTGGTGTGGGCACAGGCGAGTGGAGGCCGCTTTTATAGCCGGGCCGCGCCCGTGTGTACGCGTGCGAGGGAGGGGAGGCGTCGGTGCGCCGTCCCGTGAAGCGCCGCCCGTGAGATATCAATGGCAAGGCTGACCGACGGCAGCCTTGCCATTGATTCCCCGCGGGAACCGAGGCCGTTGGGAGAAGACGAGGCGCCGAGTCGCTGATGCGGCTGGCCCGCGTCTTTTTCGCGCCAAAACAGCTCGCCCCGGCACCCCCGGGCGCCCCCCAGCGCGCCGGGTTCAGGCTGGGTCCGCCGGCGCTGTTTTCGATCCAAGTCGGCGAAAATCGGGCACATGGGAACGCGACTGGGCCGTTTTTCGGCGCCGGCGTGAAAAAATCGCCTGGGGAGGCCTTCCTGGGGCGCGGTTGGAGATGCCCTAATTCATGCAAAGTTCAACATATTACATCAAACGGGATGATATTTGACAAGTTCAACTAAAATTGAAAAGAAGCTAAAAACACTATGCGAGGTACCGGACCTAAACCTCGTACACATGCTAGCCTGGCCAGCAGGACCTCATCGTCATCCGCTCTGTTGTCGTCGTTGGAGTCGTCGTCCCTGTGGTCCTTTCAGCTACGAAAGTGCGCGTAGGGACCGCGACAGCCCTCTCGGCACGACCTATTGGCTTCCTCCGTCGTGGCCGCTTCCTTGGTGCTCCCGCCCCTCACCTTGCCCTTGTCGCCGATGACGGAGCTGGCACGCAGCAACTTGGCCACGACAAACTCGATGAGCTAGTTGTTGAAGCGATGCCAGCGTCACACAAACGTCTCTGCAGTGGTCCTAGACGGGTGTTTGGCCATGCCAAGGCTAGACGTCACTTGTTTTTCATCTTTTCTTTTTTCTTTTTTTTCTTTTCTTCCTTTGTGTTTTCGAAAGAATTCTTCATTTAACACCGTGTTAAATTCTGTTTTCCTATTTGACACTGAAAACTTTTTTGTTCCCTAAATAACATCGACTCTAAATTTTATGCACTTTTTAACACTTTTGCCCATTTTTTCGTCTAACGCTGTTAAATTGCATGTAAAAAGACACTTTTACCCTCATGTATGTTGGCTAAGGTTCCCGTACGCTGATGCTACCCGTACGAACTACTTTCTCGATGAGGTTCCTGGCCGGTGCTGAATGTGCGGACCACACAGATTGGGGTGGATGTGCTCTCTTTTTGGCACTCCTAGCCGGTGCTATCGGCGACAGCAACACATGTAGAAAAGACGAAAACGCGCTTGGTAACTTAGTACTCGGGTTGGACGTAGAAACGATGCTCACATAGGAGGCTAAATTGACAAATTTGACATGAAAACGAAAGTATTTCACAAACTAAATTGTTTCTGAAAATATTTCACACCACTCATCCTTTTGTGCAGAGCCTGGCAGCTAGGCATTGCAGTCTACTATGCAGCTCCTTATAGCTAGGCGTTGCATAGTGTAATGCAGCGCCTAGCTGTTGGGCGTTGCACAGGTGTGGCGCCTGAGTGTTAGGCGCTGCACAGTAGAGTGCAGCGCCTTGCTGTCAGTCGCTACACGTTAGAGATCAACTGGGTGAAATACTTTTTGAAAGCACAAGTGCTCCCTGGGTGGTTTTGGTAATTAATGTCAACATATCTCTTGTTGGACTAATACTTTTATCTAGTATATTTCAGATGAATTCAACAGTGGAGTGGCGTGGACAAAAGGATGTGGAACCCCTGCAAGATGCTATGGACAAAGGATTGGCAAAAGCTCAAAAGCTCAAGACTCTACATTTTCATTTTAGTTATCCAAGATCACATTGAGTCCATAGGAAAAGCCAATACTATTAAAAGGGGGTGAGGTGTTGCTTAATGGCTTACTTGCTCAAAGTGCTTAGTGATATGCTCCAAAGCCCTCAACCACTTTCTCATATCCACATATGTCCCAAACCAAAAGTCAAACTCGGCCCCACCGATTTGATCTGTCCGGTGCCACCAAGTTCACTTGACATAGCCACTTCCAGAAATCCTAGTCAATTCGGTCTCACCGATGGGATCTCGGTCTCACCGAGATGGGCTTGCAAACTCTCTGGTTCCTGTTGCAATAATTTTGGTCTCACCGACATATGTAATCGGTCTCACCGAGTTTGCTTGATCAACTCTCTGGTTAGCTTACTACCAAAATCGATCCCATCGAGTTTGTGTAATCAGTCAAACTGAGATGAGTTTTTACCCTAACCCTAGCACATCGGTCCCACCGAGTTGATTATATCGGTCCCACCGAAAGCCTAACAGTCACATTATGAACTAAATCGGTCTGACCGAGTTTTATGATTTGGTCCCATCAAGTTTGGTAAATTGTGTGTAACGGTTAGATTTTGTGTGGAGGCTATTTATACCCCTCCACTCACTCTTCATTTATGGAGAGAGCCATCAGAACGTGCCTACACTTCTAGCATACATTTTCTGAGAAAGAACCACCTACTCATGTGTTGAGACCAAGATACTTCATTCCAACCACAAGAATCTTGATCTCTAGCCTTCCCAAGTTGCTTTCCACTCAAATCATCTTTCCACCAAATCCAAATCTATGAGAGAGAATTGAATGTTGGGGAGACTATCATTTGAAGCACAAGAGTAAGGAGTTCATCATCAACACACCATTTGTTACTTCTTGGAGAGTGGTGTCTCCTAGGTGTCACTTGGAGCCTCCGACAAGATTGTGGAGTTGAACCAAGGAGTGAGTGATATCTCCTACTACCTCCGTCCGAGTTTATTGGTCCCCATTGTATTTCGTGCCAAATTTTGACCATAGATTAAACTAACAAAATGTTCACGCATGTACCAAACATTATATTTTTGAAAACTATGTTCAAATACGAATCAAATGAGAAATTTTTCTTGACATGCATTAACATTTTGTTAGTTAAATCTTTCGTCAAAATTTGGCACAAACTACAAAGGTGACCTATAAACCAGGATGGAGGTAGTAGATTGGTTAGGTGTCACTTGGGAGCCTCCGTCAAGATTGTGGAGTTGAACCAAGGAGTCTGTACGAGCAAGGAGATCGCCTACTTCATGAAGATCTACCCTAGTGAGGCAAGTCCTTCATGGGCGATGGCCATGGTGGGATAGACAAGGTTGCTTCTTCGTGGGTGGAGCCCTCCGTGGACTCACGCAACCGTTATCCTTCATGGGTTGAAGTCTCAATCAACGTGAATGTATGATAGCACCACCTATCGGAACCACGTCAAAAATCTCCGTGTCTCCAATTGCGTTTGCATACTCCAATTCCATCCCTTTACATTATTGCAATTTGCATGCTTTGCTTTCCGCTGCTCATATACTCTTGCAATGCTTGCTTGAAATGTATTGTGAATGTTTAAACTTGTGCTAAAACTCCACCTT